>NW_015627535.1:466307-477550 GCF_001515625.1 Sinocyclocheilus rhinocerous
GGATTTTTATCATTATAGGGTGGTTGTTTCAGTTCAAACAACTTGTAAAAGTGCATGTAGCATCCTATGACCCCTTTAACATATTTTAAAATGTAATGTATTTCCGTGATGGCAAAGCTGAATTTTTCCAGCTGAATAAAAGGTAGTGTGCGTGAACATCCATCCAAGAGACACAATGTTACCTGCTAAATCATCGTCATCATCAAACTGTGGTTTCTCTTCCTCGTTCTCTCCATAGTATTCATCCCCAAAGAACTTCTGCACATGAGAATGAAGAAAGGTACATATTCAAATACAAGAAAGCATGTGCAGCTCAATGTAAATATCCAACAGATATATAGCAATTATTTCATCATAAGCTCATCATTGACAGCTCCTGCCATGAGGTTTTGTTCCAGACTTACAGTCACTTATGGGATATTTGTCATTCCAGACTCACCTGCATGAGTTGGTCGTGTTGCTGAGGGTCAAAGTCTCCCTCCAGGTCGACGTCACTGAAGGCCAGCTTCTCATTTCCTGTCAGCTCCTGCAGTTTCTTCAGTTTGTCCATGATCTCTGCTCGCTTCAGGTTCTTCAGTTCCTTCAGCTGCTGCTGCTTCTGTTCCTTCTCCTACAGGACGTTAGAGATAGGAATTGTAAGGAATTAAACAGTTCTGGTTCTCAATCCTCTTGACGGTTCCTTAGGTCCTTAGCAGTGTTGGGGGTAACGCATTACAAGTAACGCGAGTTACGTAATCATTACTTTTTTCAAGTAACTAGTAAAGTAACGCATTACTTTTTAATTTACAAGAGAATATCGGAGTTACTTTTTCAAATAAGTAAGTTACTTTTTCAGATAAGTAACGCAAGTTACTTTTTTTTTATTGATTGACAGCTCTCCTGTCCCCATGTTGAGTGAAATCAGATGTTACTGTAGTTCTAAAATAAATATGAATATGCATTAATTCATCTCACTCACAAAAAAAAAAAACACAGATTCAGTATTCCTCAAAATGAATAAAAATAATGCAACTCAGAATATGACGCAAACCTGCAATACTTAAATGTTAAACAACACAAATATCCTTTATGTATTTAATCCCATTCTATTAACCAATGTCTTTGCTTCTGACCTTCGATGATCCAGTTCAACCGTACTAATAAGCACAAATTACTCTAGACAAACATTCGTGTGTCTTTTTTTATTGCTGAAGTGTGTTGAAATTTCTTCTTCTGCATTCTACTGTACGGACGTAAATTTACTTTCCCTTCAGCCTGAGGATTATTCATTTCACTTTTGGTGTGAAAAGGCTTTTATATTTGCCAAAAATATAACTTTTTTTATTTTAAAAACAAACAAGCAAGCCCTGTCCAGATTTACATTTAGTCATTTAGCAGACGCTTTTATCCAAAGATTTAAAAAGTAACGCAAGAGTAACGTAATGCATTACTTTCCATAAAAAGTAACTAAGTAACGTAATTAGTTATTTTTTTATGGAGTAACGCAATATTGTAATGCATTACTTTTAAAAGTAATTTTCCCCAACACTGGTCCTTAGTTCTTTGATGCTGTTTGGTCACATTTAGTGTGAAAACAAATGAGGTTTGATGTACAGTAGTTGTTGAATAATTATTGAATAATTTGTTGTTAAAATTTAATGTTGTTTTTTTTTTTTAAGAAATGTATATCTTTCTTCAGCAAGGAGATTAAATTGATCAAAAGTGACAGTAAAGACTTTTACAATGTTACAAAAGATTTCTATTTCAAATGCTGTTCTTTTCAAATTTCTATTAATCAAAGAATCCTGAAAAAAGTAGTATGGTTAGTTGACCTTTTTCTTCCTCTCTTTCACCTCCTCCCTCTTCATCTTTCTTCTGTCATCTTTGCTTCGGACAGATGTGGCGATGTTGCGAGGATATGTTTTGATCTGTGGAGGAACAGTGGTTTGATGGGTAATGTTATAAAAAAAAAAGAGCTTTGCTCTTCAGAGACACTCGTGTGGCCATATAACAAAGTTGTTAATGACAAATCAGGCTGATGTTGACATCCTTTTACCTTTCCAGCATCAGGCTCCTCAAAGCGGAAGTTGTAATGCCTCTCAAAGTCTTCCTGTTTATGCAGGAATGATTCTCCTTCTTCCTCCGAGTCATCCACATCATCCTGCATCATCTCATTATAGGTGGGGATCCTAAAACCATTCACACATACAGAGATACAAAAGTTTGGGGACAGTAAGCTTTAAAAAAAAAAAGAAATTAATACTTTTATTCAGCAAGAATGCATTAAACTGATGTTACAAAAGATAAATACCACTCTTTTGAACTTTCTATGTATCAAATAATCCTGTAAGAAACGTATAGAGTACGTAAGTCCTAAGAGGCCATGGATTATTAATATTTTTTCTTCCTTGTTTTCTTGTGATCACGACTTATTATCTCGTGATCTCCAGTCGACATACCAAAGTTGTTTTCACGTGATCACGACTTAATATTTTCTGGTGATCTCGACATAAAAATTGTTCTCTAAGTTACACAACTGTGCCAACAGGTGGCAGTACAGAACTGAATATAACTGATTAGATGTTGTATACTGTATATCCACTTTACTGTACGCCTTTGGGACAGAATAAGGACCTTCTTCGTGATCGCTATAATTTGTGCAGTATTGTACATTACTGACATTTAATTAATTCATAAATGTTAAATGCTTGAATCAATATGATTATTGTGTTTATCGTTAAGTTCTTGCTTGTTTCACCACCGCATTCCGTGTCATAAACTAACTGCTTATTAAAACCAAGGTTGACGTCACTGTATTCTGTTTGCACCTATATCTTTAGTACATGATTGTTAGTTAATAAGCGGGGATGTTGTGTTTATCAACAATGTATTTGTAATGTGCATTTTCCTTATTTTTAATCTTTATTGTTAATCATTAAATGTATATTTATAAGAAATGTGATTTATATGTGAAGTGTATATTTAATTCACTGATGTTTTACAGTGTTGTAAGCTTTTGTATTTTCTACATTTCTTTGTGGAAAACACACACACACTTTTCAAACAGCATCCCAAGCTTGTAAGTAACGCACATAATATCAGTCACAGCATATCCTACATGACTACTAAAAATGACAAATTATATATAATTTTATTTCAAATAAAATGAAAATAGAGTGAGTTGAATCCGCCTGTGTTTGTGGTGTTGCTTTGACCATTTAAACATGTTAATTACACAAACAAAATATTTAACGTACTGTCTCTGGAAAAAATATCAATAGTGATTGATTAGCCTTTATTGTATTGTAGAAATTCTCTGCATCCTTCTGAAGTGTTTGCGGTGTTGCTTTGAACATATAAACATGTTAATTACACAAACAAATTGTTTAGCGTACCGTCTCTGGAAAAATATAAACAGTGATTGATTAGCCTTTATTTATGTATTGTAGATGTTATTACTAAGCGAAGCAAAATTTGCTGAAATATCCACAACATACAGTAAATATAAGAGCGCATGGTTTATCTGTCGATCAGATGCCAGTAGTTGCGTTTGTTACTATAGCAACAAAAGATCAAACAAATCAATCATTGTAAAAAAAAAAGAAAACAACTTTCGTTATGTCGAGATCACAAGAAAATTAAGTCGTGATCACGAGAAAACAAGAAAGAAAAATATTAATAATCCATGGCCTCTTAGGACTTCCGTAATAGAGAGCTCACATTTAAAAGGCTTTTTATTCATGCACGTTCATCTCTTACTGACTCAATTCTGTAATACTACAGACAAAACCCACCTATCTTCTTCATCCTCCTCCAGGTAGCCCTTTTTGAGCATGTAATCTCGCAGGAAAGACTCTTTCTCATCCAGCTCAGGGTTGTTCCAGTAGTCGCGCAGGTATTTCTGGATCAGAAAAGAGCAAGAGTGAGTAAGGCCTTTAGTTATGCATTGCTTCATCATAAAATATCTTAAAACCAAAGCAAAACACTGACCATGTCCTTAACTTCCTCCTCCCCCTCCAGCTCCGCCTGACCCTTCAGCCATTCCACATAGTCGGCTTCCTCTTTGTCCTTCAGAAAGCAGGAAAAGGCAAGCACAAAGGGTTTATGATCGAATCTACATGGTTCGCCATTATCCTTCTTTAATTTTTAAAGAAGAGAATATCAATCTCAGCACCTTCTCCTCTTGTGTTTTGGTTCTCCGTGTCAGCAGCTTTCCATCACTATCACTGTCCCCATCATCACTGTCTCGCACAAACTTTCGAAAACTGTCCAATTAAAATATAGACTCAAGTGAAACATTGTAATGCTATCCAAACAGTTCATCCATAATGAAACAACTGTCATTATTTACTCACTCTCATGAAGTTTCAATCCATATGTCTTTCTTTCCTCTGTTTCCATACAGGAAAGAAGTCATACAGATTTGGAACAACATGATGGAGAGTAGATGACAGAATTTTCATTTTGACTGAACTATCCCTTTAAAATCAACATAGATAAATCTTACATAGACAGCTAAGTTATTGTATAGTTATGGTATACGTTAAGTAACCTGAGCCGAATGGATAATGGTGCAAACACAACCTCCAGTCTAGCGTTAAAACGCTTACCTTTCCTGTAGTTCCTTCTGTTCCTGGATATAGGTGGGAGAAGCAGCTCTCTGTAATACAAACCCAAACATATTATCTAGTTATATGTTAGTTGTGAAGCCGTTTCAGATACTGAAGAAGCCACTTTGATGAGTGGAGAAACATCTTAAAAACCAAGTCCATTTCCGTTTGAATGTTTTTTCTCAGTCATTCCTAAAATGTCAAGATCCTAAAAACGCTTCTTCACAGACCCTTTGACATCCAAAAATACAAACTTTAAAGTAAGCATGAAACTGCATTCACAATCCATTTTACTTCTGCAATGTAACATTTCAATATAAAACAGAATATTTAACAACAACGACAAAAAAGTATTACAAAAATAATTTTGAACTATTTAAAGGGGTCCTATTATGCTCTTTCACAAAGTCTTGATTTTGTTTTGGGGTGTACTAGAACAGGCTCTCATACTAGGTTGTTCGAAAAACACATTATTTTTCACATATTTTACATTATTACAACACCTCTCTCCCCAGTCTGGCATGAACAGCTTGAATAGTTCCTGTATGTAATGAAGGCCCGCCTTCTGAAATACGAAATGTGCGGTGATTGGTTAGCTTGGGCCAATGTGTGCTGTGATTGGTTAGCTGGGCCAGTTTGTGCTGTGATTGGTTAAGCTGGGCCAATGTGTGCTGTGATTGGTTAGCGCCTGGTCATGCCCCTTACCATAGCCGCCTGCCAGCTTCAGAGTAAATATTGTGTCAAAATCAAATCAATTTGAGCGCGATTTAAACCCGGATGATTGTAACCACTCTAAGTTTGTCTGCCTTGGGAAAGCTAGCGTGTCTCCGACATAGTGATAACACACGTTGCCTTCTCTAGTGCAGCTCAGTCAGGTCTCGTCCCATTCGTCGATATTTGCAGCAACATTCTAAACAGCAACTAACTAAAGTTGAAAAAGCATAATAGGACCCCTTTAATATTAAAACATGCTGGACAATGCACTGACAAAAATTTTATTAATTCTTAAAATCTATTCAAAAACTATAATTTGTATATAATAAAAGAATATTAAGGTCTTTTTTTTATTAGGAATAATGTGCATACATGAATTGTACACAGTAAGTTTAAAGGGGTCATATGATGCGATTTCAATTTTTCCTTTCTCTTTGGAGTGTTACAAGCTCTTTCTTTTTAGCAGCATCATATGACCCCTTTAAGAACGTGATAAAAAGTAAACAAGGTCAATTTTCAGTCCATGGTGAAAAATTAAACATCTTATGTGTAATTACCTCCTGCATCTTTCTGGAGACGACTTCATCAGCACTGTCGTCCTCATCATCATCATATTTTCTAAAATGGATTACATTCAATTATATTACACAAACAATCTGATCACATTAGAGGCAATATCAGTAATCTAAATATATAATAAATAAATAATTCATTTTCATTAATATGCTTCCACTATTTCAGCTTGAAAACAACTACTGAAAGAAATATAAAGAGGATCATTGCAGCCACAGCTTTTATCATTTATAAACAGATGATTTCTTACCCTCCTCTCTCCAGGACGACTTTCCTCTCATAGTCCTTCAGGAACATGGGCTTCTCTGACTTTTTTGAAGTGGACGGTTGATCGTCGCTGCCTGATCCAGATGCTGTTTATTAAGACAATTCACAGAGTATGAAAGCAGTACAGTCTCCTAATATATGTCTTTAATTGGAATAGAAAGCATATAAAGAAGCTATCATTCATACTGTCTTCTGTGTAGAATTTGGCATCTTTCTGATAGATCTTTGGATCTTTCTTCTTCAGCAGTGACAGCGTTCTGTAAAAATCCCTGTCCAGCTTTGGGTCCAGCTCCTATAAATTCATTTATCAGAGTATTAAACATTGAAATCTGGGTTTAAAGTTGGCAAAAGGTTTTCAAACAAAAAAGTGAGAGAATATTTTACCACTTCACTCTCATCAGAGTCAGAGTCGGAGGAGTCTGATGAATTCTCTTTATCTTGGTCTCCGTAGCGATCCTTCACTGGAACATTTGCCATAAACACTTTGACTTAGCATTCATTTGACAGATTTAACAGCACAGTTCATTCAAAAATGAAATGCATGATTGCCTGTATAACACAAATAGAGATATCTAGCAGAATGTCAAATTTGTGGGACATGTTTTGTCTCGTGCCTCAAAAAACGCTGTCAGTGAAAGTACTACCTACATTGTTCTTTGTTACTGTAAAATAAAAATATATAAATAGACAGATATATAAAACAAGCTTATTAGTTTATTAATATTTGTGGATATTAGGAAATTAACGCAGCTTTACTGTTTGTAAATATGGCAATTTGACCGTAATTATGGTTACCATGGTGAATTTTTGAATTTGTAAAGTAAAAAAAGGTCTAATTAGCTTATCTTTATTAATATATGCAACATTACTTAATATTAATCTTTATAAACATAACTTAAGTTAAACCTCTCGACAACACATAAACAAAAATAAATCATAGCACGTTTGATGTTTAAAATCGATATAGGGATAATTTAACATATTCATCACATAAAATATACATATTGGCTTATTAAAATGCAGATTATTAATATTTAAGAGTGTAGTAAACAGCCCGTGCTTGTGTTTCCAGTGTAAGTGGAATTACTTACGTCTCTGTAGTTCTTCTTTCTGACGATATTTCTCATATTTTTCTGCGAACTTCGAATTAATCTTGAGGTCCGACATGATCGTTTACAACGACACAGTACCTTGTGATTTGCAATCAGATTAATATGTCAATAATTCAAACTCTCACGTTGGACATGTTGCTTTGCTGCACGGCATGGGCACGTGACCTATGACCCTCCTACGTCATAGAGTTCGCGGTTCAAATAGCTCCTCCTATCGTGGATTATTTTTCAACTAACAATATTTTTTCTTTGTAGAAATTAAAACAGTTCATTTGTCTCAGATTTAGACGGTTTATTTTAGATTTTTGGATAAAAACGTGCGTCTTTCTTCGTCCACGTGACTTCGTCGTTCAGGCAGAATATCATGAAAATTAAAAATGAATAATAATAATCATTATTATTATTATATTGAAATAATTCAAATAATTGTGTAAAACAATATAATAATATTAATTTATAATTAATTATACATAATGTTAATTAATGTTAATCCTAATGTTAATGTTTTTCCTATACAAATAATATTATTAATAATAATACACAAATATCTGTCATATCATCTCTGCGGCCCCTGCTCTGGCCCCTGTATCTGACTCAGTGTTGCACTAATAACTGCGATTACAGAGAAAGGAAAACAATTCTGTTTTCTACATATAGGCCAAGGTACATAAGAAAACATAAGTAGAAGTTCAGAGTTCAGTTTTTGCGTATTATTCACTGCTTTGATGTTCTCTGTCACAGTTCATTGTTGATTAGGCTCTGACTTCCTTTCTTTAACTTGTAGTTATGGCTAAGAGGAAGAAAAAAAATGTAAACATAGAAGTAGAATACAGAATAAAGCAGTGTAATGTAAATAAAGAGTAGCATAACTTTTTCGCATAATTATAGATCAAGTTGATGTTTACTAGGCCAGGAAATGTGATTTAATATTTGCAGTCAAGTCTCCAATCAGTTGTGTGTCTGATATATATATATATATATAATTTTATTTCCTTGTCCCCTATATATATATAATTTTATTTCCTTGTCCCCTACACTCAATGATCAGCTGTGTAAATGATAGAATGATGATAGAAAGCTGAGTGTATTTTATCACCAAATCCAACAAAGGTTGTTCGGTGAACGGCCAGTCATCACTATGTCTACTGAATATGCTGCACACTTAACAAACAAAATGTTGTTCACTCAGTGAACTGTTTGCAAAAATCTTGACTTTGACAGAAACATTTAAAAGGAATTACCCAGTTAAGAATATAGAAGATATCAAGAAATATTCCATATGAGGATTTTTTTTTCTTGGCAAAGCAAAGTTACAAAGCAAACACGCCACACAAACATTGTGCGGTGACAGAGTGTTCAGGTATCTAATCATTGGTGATGTCAGAAAATGGGATTTCTGGGAGATTATGAGAAAGAAAACAAATACAGGCCGTTCTGGATACACTGCACTGTGATGTACAACTGTTTTTTTGTTTGTTTTTTTAGCAATAATTAAACCAAATAAGAGACAGATCCTAAAACACTTGAATTTAATGGCCATAAATTTTAAAGGGCAAAAGCAGCACAAAATAACAGTTTTGTTGGGACATACACTAAAGTTTCTGGGGCCATTAAGAAATAACTGTTTGTATTCAGCAAAGACACATTAAATAGATCAAATAATAATAATCGCAAAATATTTCAGTTTCAAATAAATGCTGTTTTTTTTTTTTTTTTACTTTCTATTTAACGAAGAATCCTGAATAAAAAAATCACAGTTTCCTCAAAAATATTAAGCAGCACAATTGATTTTGACTTTGAAATGCTTCTTGAGCAGCAAATCAGCATATTATAATAATTTCTGAAGGATCATGTGACACTGAGGACTAATTTGTAAATATTTGAAAATATATTCAAATAGAAAACTGATGTTTTAAATTGTAGTGATATTTCACAATATTACAGTTTTTACTGTATTTTTGATCAAACAAATGCAGCCTTGGTGATATATATATTTTTAGATGTAAGTACAGTAGATAGACTAGATGGCCAAATTAGAAAGATTAACACAAAGGAATGTGTTTTTATCTAACCACTAACAATGCACACTTTGAGCTTTTCCTGTAAAATAAAGCTGCCACATGAAATCCCACCCACCTCATTCCATGCCTGGTTTTCTGGCCGCCCCACACAACACTCAAAGAAGTGCCAGAAACGTGAGTGATAACAAAACATGTTGGAGGCAGAGCTGTTTGCCCAGTCGCCTTAGTCAAAAACATGTACAGGTCATAGAGGTCCACCCACCCACCGGCCCCAACTAATCCATGGCCCACTTTTCCCAGGATGGCGGTATATCATGGTGTCATCCTGTGGGGCAAGTGTGTTTGGAAAACTGATATGTGAGCTTTTCCCAGAATTCACTTTCCTGGAAATCACCTCTTTTCCTAGAATTCCAGAAGTCATGGCTTTACTGTCATTCCTTTGTGGTTTTATGGGCCACTCTACACCTACCTGAATAATGTGCATCCAGTAGGAAAGTGGTCTTATTTATAAGCACAGTCACGTGTAATATAAGGCCTTAAGGTTCACATTTACAGCTGCCTTTGTGATGTTGGTATTTTGCATTAGTCATTTTCAGCCTGGGCCTCGTGTGCTCCATATGAAGGGATACATTCAGCAGATCTCTGGGAAAAGAAATTGACCATTGATCTTCTCATCTGCTGAAACTGATCCTCATATGGCTGGTGTTTTTTTATTCTAACTTCATTTTACTGAAGCTATGAACAGTTTCATCCTTTGCAGCTCTAAACTATACTGGAATATTGGATTTTATTTGGGTTAATATTTAAGAATAACCCTGGAAAAGCTAATGATGTTTGTTTCATGACAGACACAACTACAGTCAAGTGAAATCGTCACATTGTTTATTTCAAGTTGGGGTTACACACAGGTAAAGAACAATTGTGATTGGCTTTTCAGAAAATGCATTACTAGATTAATTAATCAATTGGAATGTACAGAAACATATGATAAATTCTTTACAAATGAACAGCTGACATAGCACACAGCAAAGGAAGCCAATTATCAACCAAAGATTTAGATTCAAAAAAATAAATAAACATTTCTTTATATACAATACTGCATACTTAAAAAATACAAAAGCAAAGTATGCCATAATAAACATATTTACATACATTATTTACACATTCACATTGAGAATGTAAAACAACATGTTTGTAATAAAAATGAAGGACATTCTCTGACTCCCTGAATAGTATCTGGCACGAATCACCATATGCCATAATAAACATATTTACATACATTATTTACATATTCACATTGAGAATGTAAAACAACTGACACGCCATCTTGATTACAACATGTTTGTAATAAAAATGAAGGACATTCTCTGACTCCCTGAATAGTATCTGGCACGAATCACCCACATTTTCACTGCAGTAAAATCATAGAAAAATCATTGGAATCTGATATAACGAGGAACTTTATAATAGTGACCTCAATATCAATACTGCATAAGAGAAAGCAGCCAGATATCGAGCTGCTGTCTTTTTATCGTGAACTTCCAGTTTCAGAAGTAACATTGACCATTTTGGCACAAAAATAAGAACTTGATGACTGCAAATGGTGTAAACGACTGCATAAAACATTAGCAAAACCAACTCGGCACAGCTCATGACAGTAAATGGTCAATTTTTAAATGTACAAATTTAAATGTACTGAATCTTTAATTAAAGGCACAATATGTAAGATTTTTTTATTAAAATATCCAAAAACCACTAGAACAGTGTTATATATTTTGCTGACTTGTGTACTTACATTATCCCAAATGTTTCGAAGAATGTTTAAATCCAGAGAAATAAGCAATTTTAACTAGTGACACGGACCGTGTCTATAGTGTCATTGTGTCACCTGCCAATGACGTCATAACCCCTCAATTTCCGGTTTTGTTTTGTAGAAAACATGGAAAAACCAAAGACGCTTTAATATG
>NW_015627535.1:481415-497476 GCF_001515625.1 Sinocyclocheilus rhinocerous
TTCAGCGGCCTCGTTTTGCTTCGACGGCTTTCAGCCTCACCCTGCTTCATTCTACTATGTTAATAAATCATTAGCTCATCCATGAACATGATTTCTGCCTGAGTCCCGTCGGATTGCATCGGCTGTGGGGATAAAGACGACAACTCCCATGATTCCACACTCAGTCACTGCGTCATCAAACTACGCCTTTGTCTATTTGTTTATTTTGAATACGCGCCCTCTAGCGGCGAAAATTACATATTGTGCCTTTAACCTATGAATTAAATTACACAATTATTTGGGAAAAATAGTATGCAATGTTTTTTATCCCTGCAAAAAAATCTCCTTAAAAAAAATATTTTTCAACATTTAAAATACATGCAATACGTACAATAACTTATCCATGTACCTCTCATGTGAATAAAACCTTGATTTTTAAGTGCTGTTAAAATATCTATATTCATATTTTTTTGTATAATTTATATAAAGTGAAGTGCTAAGCAGCCTTGATAAGCTGAGGTTGTTGTTGTCTGAGGTTTTTTTTTTTCTTTGTCTCGCGTCAACCGTCAGCTCTGGATTGTTTTTTGCATCAAATGCCTTGTGTAAAAAGGAGGTTTGTATCTCCACTGTTTCCCAGATGTTGTTTTACTCCAGAACTGACCTCCAAGTACGGAAGACTTCAAATATGGCTCTTGTCTTGAAACGTTGTCTGTTTTGGCATGGACCTCAATGTCATCATATTTCATCATTTATACTCACAATCTGTCTCTGTGAAAGCAAAATAAGACCATCATTATGAGACACAGTAATTACCTAATATACCAGACAGTAGTCTAAGAAGTCTTAATTAGTAAACCGATAAAGTTAACAATGCTTTAAGACATTAGCTAAGGCTAATATGCTAACATGAATATGTTGTTGTGTAGCCAGTATGTATTTTTTTATAAAGTATATTGTACCTGTGGGTAAAAATAGCCATCAGAACTGCCGTTTCTGCATAGATGCACCTGGTCCTCTGTAGTCTTTTGATAAACTGGGTTGTCAAAGTGGATGCTGTTAGTATTTTTCTGATGCCATTTTCTCCAGAACAGCACAGCACCACCCACAACCAAACATAGGATTGCTTTAAAAAGATGAGACATTCAAATTAGAATGGGAGTTTTGAAGCAATTGAATAGAAAAGAGAATAGAAGTGATAATTGTTGAAGATTGATTTTAATAGAGCTTGCCATTAGCATGTTGCTAAGCTACAACCAACAACTAATAAACAGAACCAGCCTACATTTGATCCTTTTCAGTAATTGATTTCACTTAGATGTACGTCATAATACGGAAGAAAAGATCTGTTGCTACTTATGTTACATTGTGACCTTTATGTTACCGATCTCTTGGAACAGCCTTTGTGTGCATCTACATAATGTCTTAAAATGCTCCCTTTGTTAGTAACTCACTAGCTTTCAGAACACAACGCATTGCTTTTACATTGCTTGTTTAAGCATTAGCACTGAAGCACTCACCAAGAGGAAGCAAAATGTACAAGGCCAACGGTGTGGAAGATGATGGTTCAGACACAGCTTTAACAATACTGCTGTGGTCATCTAAGGAGAAATCAAGATAACTTGTAAAACAGATTTCACACATTTCAGTAAAACTGTAAAATCATCTTGAAGGTTTCAGGAGTCTGGTCTTGAGATTAGGGTTGGGGCTTGGGTTTGTCTAATTTGCTTAAGAAAAGGAGAAGATGTCTGGGTGGACAAAGCAAGACATACCTGTCTGGGTGGATAAAGGAAGTTTAATTGTGGTTTGGGAAGGCTTGATAGGGGCAGCTTGAGTGGGTTGGTTAGGGATCACAGGAGCAGGAGTAGATGAAGGTTGCGCATTGGTAGTGGAAGGGCCAGCAGGTTTTGGTGTTGTCTTTGAAGGTACTTGAGGATGACTAGTTGTAACTATTTCGGGCCTGGCAGGAGGTGTTGGTGTGACTACAGCTGTTCAAAATAAAAACACAAACACTGGATGTAAAAATCAGCAGGAATTACATTCAAAATCTTATATCCATGTCATGACAGCAAGCACCAAATCTGACTTGCCTTGAACACATTTTCGCATGTCTCTGGCCAACATCATGTTGTCTGGGCAGGCACAAGTGTACTTGGGTGAGAATCTATTGATTTGAGGGGCAGCCAGGCACAGGAAATCACAGCCACCGTTGTTGACCCTGCACCAGTTGATTCCTGGAAAGACATTCAGAATACGTTCAGAACTACATTGAAGACTATTTCACATTTTGGATGGAAAATCAATTCGCTGAATGGTGACTGGGAAGGTACCGTTGAATGGAAGATTATATAATGGCCAACATACCACTTGGTTGCTTGAGGTTGTGGTACAAGACAATGTCCTCTGGGGATGAGAGGTGTTCGGCCACTTTTGTGATGTCTTTTCCAGTCACACGATTTGCACTTAGAATTGCGTTATTGCTCACATCAGTCCAAAACACTTTCTCCTAAAAATGACGATGGAGAATTCTTGAGTGAGCATACAGGTAACCTCCTAAACAAGGTCAACATGTTTGAAAGGAGTATGAAAGAGTTACCTCAAAAACAGTGAGACCCACAGGGTGGGCAAGCTTGCCCTGGTCAATGATCAGAGTACGCCGACCATCTCCCTGCATGCTGATGCTGGAGAGAGTGTGTAGTTTGGAGTCGACCCAGTACAGACGCCGGTTCAAAAGGTCTAGGCATGGGACAAGACAAGAAAGTTGGTCAGACCGAAGTTAACAAATTGTACACTTTTTGGACAGTTATGTAAGTGGACAATTCATACCAAGGGTTATTCCGTTGGGCCAGATAATGTTATCTGTAACTAGGGCATGACGGTCCCCTCCATTAAGACCACCTCTCTCGATCTTAGCTGGTGTGCCCCAATCAGACCAGAACATGAAGCTACAACAAATTGGAGAAGATTTAATATAGTAAACCACTTGCTTACATAGTTTATCTCTACATTTTAGAGTTTCTGGGACTTAACATACTTCTTAATAGGATCGACAACAATAGCACGTGGCTTGGCCAGGTTTTCTTTGAAGAGAGTCTTGCGTCTACTTCCGTCCGCTGTTGCTACAGAGATGGTCTTTTTGATACTGTCCGTCCAGTAGATGTTTCCGTGGATCCAGTCGACAGCGATACCTTCAGGTGCATGTAAATCACTGCCAATCACAACAATGTGTTGGGAGGAGTTATCTGCTGTATCCATTGGTGCTCTGGGAAAGAAAGACAAAATATGACACTAGGCACCGGTCAGTTGGGTAACAAGCAAATGATCCTCAGAGACCCAAGACTGACCATGAGTCCAAAGATCCATTCTTTACCTGTATATCTTTTTGAGGGATAAATCTGACCAGTAGATCTCCCTGGAAGCAACATTCATATCCAGTGCCACAGTGTTCTTTAGGCTGGGAATGACACGTGTATATTCGCTACGATCCAGAGTCATCTTCCTTACTTCATGGCGATTGGTGAAAAATAGGTAGGCGATGGTTCCTGTAGAACCATGTTTGTGAGTATGAATTTGTCAGTATGCAACTATGGGAAATGACTATTTGGAAGTTTAAAAGTTGTACCAATAGCTTTGCAAGCCTTGCTGGCTGGGTCCATCTGGTAGCCATCTTCACACTCACACTTGTAACTTCCTATCTGGTTGACGCATATTTGGCTGCAGGTGTCTGGGTTGGCGCACTCATTAATGTCTGAAGAAATCAAACAAAAATGTGGGCTTGAAGTTAAATAGTCATTCTGTCCATAACACCACTGAATCATGACAGGCAGCAACAGCATGGACTTACTGAACAAACTCTAAACTTATTTCCAGCTCAGAAAAAGCAAATAAGTTTAAGGTCCAAATGAAATTACTCTTTGAACTGGATCTGCACCAAGGTCTGTGGAACGTACTATGACCAGATTTCCTTATGATTCAGTATGGGAACCAATTTCAGTTTCTTACCTTCACAGCGTCTCTTATCCACCAATCGGAAGCCAGTGGGACACAGGCACTCGTAACCAATCTTCAGGTCATTACAGATATGAGAGCAACCCCCGTTTTTGTAAACACACTCGTTAGAATCTGTGAATTTGAAAATCACATACTGTACCACAGGTTGGCTTCAGAAGAATTTCTAGGCAATGCACCTCCTTGAATGCCGTTTTTACTTACCACATTCTCGCAATGGCTCGTCGGACCAATCCCTACAGTCCCGTTGCTTGTTGCAAACTTTTTCCATGCTGATGCATTCACCACTGCGGCACTTAAACCTGTGTGGTGGCTCACAATGGGTTGCTGAAAATCAGAAAGGAGAAATATAAGTTAAACACAGCAGAATAACACCTAAAGCATATATTTTGCATATCAGTTTTGTGTAAAAGGTATAATTTGTATGGTTCACCATTAACACAACCCAGCTCATCACTGAAATCTCTGCAGTCATATACGTGGTTGCACTGCCGGCTGCCGTGGATGCAAGATCCGTCACCACATTGGAACTCATCCGGTCCGCATGTGGGCAAGGCTGTTCATATGGAAAAAGAAAAATAGTTAATTATGTCTTGAGGATAAAATGGCAACTGATGCTTTTAAGGTTACATTGTCATAAAGTGAGAAGCAAAACAGTATCTGCTGTGACCGCGACGAGCTTCCAATTTATCGATTGCTTGGTTTCTATTTCTGCTGTGTAGCCCCGCCCACGTGAAATCTCATTGGTCCACAATCCTGCTCCCACTAACTGTACATTAAACATTGCATTTTTTGATTTTGCATTCAGTTTGGACAGACAAAGATTATCACTGGAAAAAATTTACAGTAATGCATTTATAATGGAACCCTTAAGGGGCAAGACATTTCTGATGACTTAAAAGTAGAAATGTGAATTTAGTTTTTTCTATTAACATGCGTACATGTATCCTTCTATTTTAAATGTGAACTGTGAAGTTGTCTTTATCATCTTTTCAGTCGTGGTACTGCTATTCAAAGAATGAGTCTTCCTGGTATCCTTGTGTGTACCTCGCAAAGATTATCTGTATTGAGTTCAACAGAGCGTATTGAACCTGGAACATTCCCTTAAGAATAGCAGGATAAACTGGCAAATGTAACATCAACAAGTCTTATTTCTTACAGCAGTTTTTCTCATCTGAGTGATCCAAGCAATCTTCTCCCCCGTCACATTTCCAGCTACTGTGTATGCATTCCCCACTGCCGCAATGGAATTCCATAGAGGAGCAGGGGTTTTTGGTAGGGTTAGGCGTCCCTGGACCGCATTTTTGAGGCAATTCGTCTGAGCCATCGGCACAGTCGGCATCACCATCACAGACCCACAGTCGAGGCACACACTGTGCGTTGTTGCACCTGAAGGAGCTGGAGCTACACGTGGTGGGTGGACAGGAGACTTCATCACTGCCGTCATCGCAGTCTCTCTCATCATCACACACAAACGCGGCACTCACACACTGGCTGTTGCTGCAGCTGAACTCGCCATCCCGACACCGCCGAGGAGCTGTAAGTGGTGATGGAGATTTTAAACATACATGCACACTTGCAGCATCATGAAGATACACATGACTGCAAGATGTCACTCACCACAGCCTTCCTCATCTGCACCGTTCTCACAATCTGCTTTGCCATCACACTTCCAGCTCTTTGGCACACACTGGTTTAGTCGCTCACCACAGCTGAATTCACTGGGTCTGCAGGTCTTGGCCACTGAAAAGAGAGGGCAAAAAATAAGATTTTTACATTTTCTGAAGAAAATATGAGTGGTGCCTAGCTAGGTGTGTGTGATATAACCATATCAATTAGGAGGAAATGTTTTTTTGATGCTGGCTAATATTGGATATTTAATTGTGCATGCTCTTTTCTGCTTATTTTTACATTTATATTACCTTTTTACACTTAGATAACCTAGCGCTCATTTAGTTGTTAACACCACTAAAAATGTAATAACACTCTTAAATGTAAAATGGATCATCTCAAAATGAATATACTGTATATATATATACAGTATATTTCAAATTCGAATTTTAATATCAGTGATAGCTTATTTAAAACTCACTGCCACCTCCTTTAGGCAGTTTAGGGAATACATTTTTTTAACCTGTGACCACAAAAAAAATTAAGCAAAATGTAGTTTAAAAGAGTTATGCATACTTTTCTTTCAGCTTCCAATAAGATTGTAGAATTTTCCTCTATGCATTAACACAGTTAACCACATTTAAATCAATTGCACCTAGCATCATTAATGTTTCACCAACATACTTTTTCTTCGGGACAACTGACTTATCTTAGATGGAGGAACACTTACAGCAGGCAGCAGGAAGTTCATCAGTGCCGTCACCACAGTCATCAGTTTCATCACATACCCATCTTGATGTGATACACTTTCCATTGCCACACTGATATTGTCGTGGTTCACAAGTGAAAACACCTGTCAGATGGAGACATAAGTTATGCTTCACATAATTGACACATTATCCAACACATTAAGTATGTTATTTTAGTCATTTGAGGTCACAGAGATAAGCTAAAGTACTAGAGATCGAGAACTGATTGAATTACTTTTGTTTTTCACCTTATAATCTTACTTAGCCTTAACATCTTATCACTGTCCACAATCTAGTGCTAACACTGGTAACTATGTTATCTTGATCCACCTAGGTATGATTTACTGATTGTGACATGTATGGGGTCAAGTTTTTCCTGCTTTGTAATCTAAAAGAGCCTGTATGGGTGTCAATACCAGTAAGGGGAGGTCTTCTAGCTCTTAATTAAGGAGGACGCTTGCTCTGAGAAACATGACTCCAATGATCTTAAAGACAGCTCCACAAACCTTCCATTGATATAAAACTGTTTATGACCTTGGGTTGTCTCTTATGTCTGGGCAATTTTTTTCTGGTTTCATCGATTAATTCAAATGTAATGTTTTGCCTTGAATAGGTTGTTTTGCCAGGAATCGGTTACATTTCACACCAAAATTAAATAAATAAATAAGTAAAAAAATAAAAAAAAAATAGAAAGAAATTAGAAATGTAATTTTGCACAACGAAAAGCCTAACTTCAAGGCTATTAAGTTTGCATTACCGATTGCTGTTATCACTAACAGCAATTATTATACCTGTTTCAATTTATTGAACCTAAAGTCAAATTGTGGTTATTTTTATACTGAACTATCAGCTTAATTTTATTTAGCACAGTCCAAACAGCTCCATGAACGAATTATTTTAAGCCTATTTCTAAGCATAATCTAGAGATAAGAAGCCTTTATGACTACATAACTACAATTACACACAAACATAGCTACACCTCCTCCACTAATGAAGACAGTTATATATTTTTATTGTGTTTTAATGATTTTTCTAACTTTTTTTTTTGCAGTGCTGTGCTATTCAAGTATTCCTTTGTAAAAACTTTGCATCTACACCAGTACCAATCCAACAAGACTCAGACATGCCAAACCAACACTGAGAGACCAAACAACATAATCACAGAAATGGTGTCTCCTTTAAACCTTTACTGTTCTTATCTGTGACGACGAGTAATGCATTTTTTTGGTAGAAAATAGGTTTGCCTGGGAAGCCAGTTCCTCATTCCATGGATCAGCTACAACTGTCTTTGTGACATCATACACTGCAAATGATTTAGAACTTCTGGGAAAGGCATGTGTGCGAAAATACTATGGAATGAGGCCCCTATAGCAGACACACGGACAGTATAGGCACATGTGGTTACTGTAAGGCAATACTGTGATTTGTCCCGCTTAGTGAGGCTGGAGAAATCATTCGAGTTGAGCAAAACAGAAGCGAACGATGGAATGGTTTGCATTCTGTAGAAAGCAATAACAGCTTTGAAATACAACATTTAGCATCATAATAATACATATGCCTAATAAAATAATCAGGATATATTTCTATAAACATTTTAAGAGCCAAAAAGCAGGAAGGAATTAAGTTAACGTCATGCATAAAGGGAAATACTGTATTGTGTAATGGATTCATTAATGCAGAATATACATATACATACATTGAGTATATTAAAAAATTATATATATTTATTTATTAACTTAACTTTTTTTTTTTTTTGGTTGATTCAATTTTATAGACCAGATTAGCCACTTTTAAAATTACAATATCACTAACACATCGCATATAAAATAAGCTTAAAGGGGTCATATGATGCAATTTCATTTTTTCCTTTCTCTTTGGAGTGTTACAAGCTCTGAATGTCACTTAACACGTGAAGGATACTGAAAACAATCTCTGTATGGGTTAAAATAGATTTATATACTAATTAAATGATGGTTAAACATAATTAATGATCATTAAAGATTCCTAAAGAGACGGCAACTGGTTTACTCACCTGTTTGAACAGGACAGAAGAAAGTAACTGCCAGTAAAAATATTAATGAGCTCTCCATAGTCTCTCAATGAGCTGCTTAAAGCCCCTCACTTTTCTGTTTGTTGTGTAGGTCAGGTTTTTATTGTGGATGTTTGTATCAAATAAATAGTTCTGATAAAGCAGATGGACTCGTGTTCATTTGACGCTGAGGGGAAATGTATACTTTAGAAGCGGTGAACCCAGTTATTTGTGTTGTGGTGGTTGAACTTGAGCCATCCGAATTTGAATGGATGTGTAGAGTGGGCGGGGCTTCGTGACGTGCTCGGAATTCGGTGGTGTGATTTAAGAGTTGCACAATCGAGGGCGTGGTCAAACGCAGTCCACGCCCATCCCAAACAATTCTGCTCCACAAGTTTCTATCATTCATGTGGGCAAACAAAAATAATGCGAAATAAGGGATGACTGATATGATAAACTGTATAAGCCATTGCAAACATGTACATCTGCTCTACCCTGTCAAACTACCTCTCAAGGCTGACAGAAGCCATAAAACTAAATATCATAAATCTAAATCACATCCGTATTTTTGTGACCTTGACACATCTGGAATACTAGACTAAGATAACAGTCATATGCGTAGAGTAAAGGAAAGTCGCTGTCATAAACACATTATAGACTATTTACTTGTCAGTAGATTCTTCCTCAGCTATCTGTGTTAGAGAGTGAGTGCATGATTATTATACAGATGCATAGCTTAAAACATAACTTAAAACAACAAACAACATTTAGACACCTTTTATTTGGATTTTATATAAAAAAAAAAACATGGGTGCATTGGTTAAGTAATATTGAATTTTTTTTAAGTGAACAATTTTTAAAAAATGAATTGAAAAATATAACATTTTTATTTATCTTATGGCTTATAAATACTGTGGACACATTATCTAATGGTTAACTGGAAATTAGCAGTGATGTAAAAACACTGTGGAAAAAGGACTCGATGTGTAGCCTTGAACTAGTAGCCCAAACGTCATCAGAACACAGTCTTCTTAAACCAGCACTGGCACACCTTCAAAACAATTCACTGTTGTCCTGTCATTTTTCCTGGCCTGTTCTGAATAGATTTCATGATATTGTAGCTTAATGTTTAGATAGTAATTGAGGTCAAGATTTCCACTACAGCAGGCATGTTTGGCCCTGGAATCCCAGAAATAATGCTAAGTTCCTGAAAGCAGATCATAAAATATAAACAGACTTTCCCTGACTTTGCTACAAGGGGAAAAATATTTTCAAGTTGGAGCTGGAGGCCCCTTGAACCAGTTCTGCTAAATTCTGTGTTTGTCTTTCATGGGAATCACACATGATCCTTCAGATCAAAGCAATACAAACATCGTAGTAGCTTCACAGTGGCAGCCAATCTACACTGTAAAAAATTACTGTGAATTTAACGGTAAAAGACTGTAAAAATGCTACAGTAAAAACCTGTTAAATGGTTAACGGTAAATTCCCCTACTATATACGGTGAAAAACTGTATTGGACATTACATGTATTGGACATTAATTTTACGGTAGTATACTGTTTTTGGAAGTGAAAAAGACTGTATAATTTACAGTCATTCCCAGAATTCCCTGCGTTACATTTAAAATGTGATGTTTTTTGTTGTTGAAATAACTGTTTCTTCTTAGTTACCACAGCTGCCGTTTTTTTACCGTAAATTTTACGGAATTTTTTTTACAGTGTACAGATGAAACCACTTTAGCCATAAAAATGTAGTCGTAGAGTCAGAATGAGTAGTCAAAAAATGTAAAAAAATAAAATAAATAAATCAAAATTTATTATGCACAAATATCATTAAATTTAGTGTTCAAATGTTTATGGTTGGCAAGATTTTTTTGAAAGAAGTCTCTAATACAGTAAAACATTAATATTGTGAAATATTATTGCAATTTAAAATAATCATTTTCTATTTTGTTGTATTTTAAAATGCAATTTATTTCTGTGATGCAAAGCATCATTACTCCAGTCTTCAGTGTCACATGATCCTTCAGAAATAATTCTAATATGCTGATTTGCTTCTCAAGAAACATTTTAGTTACTAGTGTTGTTATTAGTGTTGAAAACAGTTGTGCTGCTTCCTATTTTTGAGGAAACCATGATAAAAAAAATTTGCAGGATACTTTGACGAATAGAAATTTTAAAAGAACAGTATTTATTTGAAATAGAAATCTTTTGTAACATTATAAATGGATTTACTGTCACTTTTGATCAACTTAATGCATCCTTGCTGAATAAAGGTATATTTCTTTAAAACCTTTGAACGGTAGTATAGTTGTATAGTATAAAAACTGCTTGTTTTGGGAATGCCTGGCTTGGGAAAAAATGAACTTCAAGACTTTAAAAAATACTGTAAAAATCACTTTCAGGCAGAATTTTTGAGGTACATAAGCACCTATTCTAGGGAAACAACAAGCATGTATGCAAATAAAAAGTCTACTGTTTGTGTGGAGGGCAGGTGAGGTGAACGCTTTTATCCTTTTACCTGAAGAAAAAAAAAACCTGCACCCCAATCGGAAACCGGATCTGTCACTCTGACACCCACCACTCACCTCAACAGCATCTACCGGGAAGCTTACCAACTTGTCAAAACAAAGAAACAGAAATTCTTTGAACAAAACAAGTCATTTGTACTTAGTTGGGTGTATAAGTGGGATTTTCAGATGTTTTGTGTTGCCAGTAGGTTCCAAACTCTAAACAGAAATCAATGTTAAAGCAAGAAAAATGAGGGGAAAACAACTCAGCTTCAGAAGCAATATCTTGTATCAGTAATTAAACTCTGAAAATAGAAAGTATGAGTACCTAAGTTGTGTTTTCACGCTTGTTTGAGAGTATAATGTGTTCTTCATGCTTCTGTGACTATACACATCCTAAACATTTTACCTTAGTTTGTTTAGTAACAGCATTGCCTTTCTAAAAGATGTTGAGTGTTATTCTCTGTTTTGCCTGCTCACAATGAATATAAAGAAATTAAAATAACTGAATATGTAACTATTTCATTTTCATCATTTCTAATTCATTAAAAGCAAAAACAAAACATGTATCCCTCAAAAATGTATTTGGCTGCTATGTAATGTAGTCAGGTTGATACAGTCATATGATCTAAAGTGTTTGGCTTATGCAAAACTAAGTTAAAACTACATAACACACTTGTTTAAGCTGCCTGACAAAACGTTTTTACAGAACTCACAGACTCTCTTGGAACAAACTCAAAATGAACAGGTTTGTCGACAAGTCTTTGATAACCGAACAAACATATTTTGTTAGCAAACTCCCACAGTACACTGGTCAAAATCTCTTGCCCTAACTGCTGATTATGGCATCCCGTCAAAGGGGGTGGGGGGTTAACAATAAGGTCTCTATGTTCTCAGGGTCCCGGTGTCCTAGTAAGAGTGTGCAGGCACCACATGATAGGATACAGTACATCTGAACCCATACTGAATATAAAGGACCACCAATCACAGTCTAGAATGTTTTCAGCACAGTGGGTCAAAGCAAAAATGCTTTTAATTTCGGGATGAAATGTGACCTGGGCATGTGTTTTTTGTGTGTGTCATAGGTGTTCAGGGGGAAATGTTGAACAGATAAGCTCATTTGCCACACCTTACATTATCACCAGACCTTGCGCTACGAGTAACAGATGGCCTTTGAGCAAGTCAGGCTATTTAGTTAGCATGTGCAAACATCAACTTAGAACTCGATCAGTCGCATATACACTACAAATAAAATGTATTGACCTCCTTTGGTTTTAGCACATACTATTGTGTTACAGCACAAAATCATGTATTTGACTAAGAGCCGTTCACATTTTTGAACACAAAGCACTCTATAATGTCAAAGAATAAAATACATATATTACGAAATCAATTACAGTTAAACAAAAGTGTATAACTGAAAACATAATGCGCCTTTTGTTATCTGTTTCACCAAAACACCCATGAGCAAATCCAGCTATAGTGTGAGAAATAGTTTTCCTGAATGACGACAGATAAATGATTGATATAGAGATAGATAGACAGACAGACAGAGACAGATATACAGAACATAAAATAGAATGAACAATAGAAAGAACAACAGAATGAACAATAGATATATAGATTTTTTATTTTATTTTTTTTAACAGTAAGCTTCTGTAACTCCTTTAGGGTTTCCATTGGCCTCTCGACTGTTTCCATTATGGATCTTCCTGTCTGGCTACTTATTTTTTGAGTTCAGCCAGTTTTGGGTAGAGTAACGCTGTTTTTTTTTCTTCTTCATATTTTCTCATTCTGTGAATGTTGGTCGTCGCTTCGCTCCAAGGCTTACTTCACCCCCTTGAATATTTCCATTTGCTCTTGTCTTGACTGGAATTTTACAGATTCATATTCATAATACAGATTTGAAAGGAATGTTTCTAGGTCTTCATAGTGAACAGTAGCATTTCACTGGAAATGTTCACAATGTATCTGACATCAAAATAAAAGAGGAACAGGCTAATCATGTAATTATATGACTTAATGAGAGAAATTAAGCATAAAGCATAAAGCATTATGTCAAAGCATAAAGATTATGTAATTAAGAGGTGTTCATAGTGTTTATAGGCACAGGAGATTCTATTTAGGGCTTGCAGTATATGCAAAATTACTTCTTTAAAAAATTAGGAGAAAAATCGATACAATATTAACCCGAAAAAAAGTTAATTTCTAAGGTATCACAAAGGAAACATCTGTGGTAAACCATACAGCCCATTCAATCAGGGAAGGGTTTTCCTGGCAGCCAATTTCACCTTTTTAAAAATGTTACTGACTCTCCTCTATCTAACTCTGTTTCACTAGACACTGAAACACTGTCACTATAAACATGCAGGTTCCCAGTAGTTCAGTTTATGTTTAGCTTTGACTAACACTAACACCACCACCTTGTGTTCAAAAAGAAACATTGCACAATAAATACAAAGAACACACTGCCTTCTATTTATCCCTTTCCGGTAAGCAACCATCATCTTAACAGTGCTTTAGCAACTGGCCAATTACTACTCAAAACTAGCCCAATTTCAGGTGTCCTTTAACTGTCAATAAGAAAGTCAAAAAAAAAAGTTTAATTAAGTTTATTTTGTTTTAGTGACACACAGAGGTCAAAAACAATAAAATAGCCCATTTGCAGCAAGGTGTCTTTTTTGGCAAACCAAACTCCTTTTCCTGAAAAAAGAAAAATTCATAAAAAGCAGACACATTTTGGTGAAAATACTGTAATGGCAGAGATTTTTATTCAGATTAGCATTACTCTATGTAGAATTGCCTTACAGTAACACTATACAACTGAAAGAAATTAACAAACACCCTAAACATATATTAACTGATGAATTCATTCTTGGACAATGGCCAGTGAGATCTACACTCCATATCCGAGAATGCGTAGCTCCAGCTTCAGTCTAGTTTTCTCTTATTTAAGTTGTTGTATTTCTAATTGTAGTTTTATCATTTCCAATGTCAATACTTCATACTTGTTTGTCCAGTATGCTTCATAGTAATGTTGCTTGGAGGGTATTTCGATGAACCACTTGCCACAGGTGTCACCTGCATGGTGCCCAAATCATCTTCATTTAAAAAAAAAAAAAAAAAGCCAAAGCAACATTAGGGAGTTACAGAAACACATTGTTTGTTGCAGAAATTTCTCTGCCAGAATGCTGTTCCTACTACATGTTAGTTAACTAACTTAGTGAGTTAGGACTTGTGGTTGTAAAATTGTAAACATGAGCTTTACCTTTACTTTGTGCTGTTTGGTTCTGGCTTGTGATTGCCGCATCTTTACCTTGAGTGACTTAAGTTATCAAGAGAGAGGAGAATGTTACCGGACAACTTTCTCTTATATTATGGTCCTATCTATCTATCTATCTATCTATCTATCTATACACTCACACTACATTTGTGACTGATACAATTGTCAAGAAATACTGGCAATTGTGAGATATGAAAATCCAATTCTGAGAAATAAAGTCATACAGAGTTTATATAGACTCTTTTTTTTTTACTTTAAGTGCATCATCAGATAATAATTTTTTTTTTCTCCTTTTATAATATTAGTTAAATGATGCATAAATAAATTAACAAAAACATTTTAATGGCCATTTTTGTTATATTGTCTTAGTGGAGTAAACGGTGTATGATTTTAAAATTAAAATATTTATATAATCACATGAGAAGGATCACTCTGGTTCATTCCATCATTTTCATCAGTGCCGTCACTACAGTCAGTTGATCACATATCCCATGAAGGTGATTTGTGTAAAGAAATTTGGGTGTTAAATACCACGCTCGAAGACAGAGTCCTAAACTTTCCATCCAAAAGTGTCAACATTGACTCTTTGACCTCCCAGAGGTGTGACTTCCATAGAAGTTGAAAGGCCTCACATCAGTGACCTGCCTAGCTTTTGACTCCGTCTCTTCTCTCATCACCTTCCCGTCTTCCGCTTTGTTTTCTGGTTGCTAAGTCCAAGGGCAGGCCTCGACTACAGCCATGTCTTCACTTTCCAGAAGGACTTTTCAGGAGGGCAGAGGTCGACCTCTTTGTCTCAGAAGACAACGCTCACAGCCAGGGCCGGCCCAAGCCTTTATGGGGCCCTAAGCAGAATTTTATTTGGGGGCCCCTCGGTGTCGCCAATACGACTGATTATTGTCAATGCTTGATTATTCACACACTATAAATCTAACTCACCATTATCAGTTTTATTTGTTGTAGCTGTGTTGCTTACATCACACCAATGTTTTTACCCTGCTGTGATTTTTAATTGTAGCAGTAGCAAACCCACAAGAGTGGTCAGGTGTTAATTTGCACTTTAACATTCAGTCTTACAGTACTAAGTTGTATATAATGTGGTGTACTGAAAAGTAGCTAAATAAACCAGCAGACAATGCATTTACAGAAAAGAATGTCATTTTAACAACATAAATTATTATACACAGCAGCAAGACATCTGTACATAAAAAAACAACAACTCTTAATCTATAACTAACTAATTGAGGCATAATGATATTGGAATATACTAGCGATACTTTATTTGTAACTTTTTGATTATTTTCTTAATTTTCATTGAAAATAGATGCTTTTCTGATGTGATTTGAAATTTGAAAAGGGAGAAAAAAGTTCGCCAAAAGGCGGATTCGAACCCGGGTCGATCGCATCAAAATGAGTAAGTCACACATTTTACCATCTGCACCACAGGAGTTGATGACTGTTAGCTGTCTTTTATAGTGTTCACCAGCCGCTTCACACATTGGTGGGCGGAGTTAATGTAAATAGCCTCTGCCAACAAGGCCGGCTATTTGCACTTAGTGTAAATAGATACTCAGAAAAAAAATCAAGCCATTTCATGTACTCTTGGGGGCCCCCTCTAACCCTACCCGATACTTTATTTTCAACTTTTTGATTATTTCCTTAATTTTCATTGAAAATAAATGCTTTTCTGATGTGATTTGAAATTTGAAAAGGGAGAAAAAGTACGCCAAAAGGAGGATTCGAACCCGGGTCGATCGCGTCAAAATGAGTAAGTCACACGTTTTACCATCTGCGCCACATTGGTGGGCAGAGTTAATGGAGTTAATGTCTGCCAACAAGGCCGGCTATTTGCACTTAGTGTAAATAGATACTCAGAAAAAAAATCAAAAAAATCAAG
>NW_015627535.1:498740-501662 GCF_001515625.1 Sinocyclocheilus rhinocerous
CTCAGAAAAAAAATCCAAGCCATTCATGTACTCTTGGGGGCCCCCTGGTGGCCACGGGGCCCTAAGCAGCCGCTAAGTTTGCTTGTGCCTTGGGCTCTGCTCTGCTCACAGCCCAACATTTTTTCCAAAGGAAAGAGATGCCCTGGCCCACGATTGGCCCAGCACTCGCCTGTACGCTTTCCCTCCGATTGCTCTGCTCCCTCAGGTCATTAGACAAGTCAGGGAGGTCAGATGCTCAGTCCTCTTGGTGGCCTCACTCTGGAGGAATCAGCTGTGGTTTTCTGATTTGATACGGCTGCTGTCAGCAGCTCAGTGGCTGATTCCATTGAGGAGGGAACTCCTCTCCCAAGCAAGAGGAACGATTTGGCATTCCCCAACCCAAGTTGTGGAGCCTTCACATTTGGACCCTCGACGGGAGTCTTTACAGCTCCCCGTGACGGTAGCTAATACCAATTCAGAGGCTAGGGCCCCATCTATGAGATGCCTCTACGCCAGGGTTCCTCAATAGGCGGCCCGTGGGCCACATCCGGCCCGTGAGAGAAAAAAGTTTGGCCCGCACTAATTTCAAATAATGTGGCATGAAAATTCAAACGCAGCATCAGAAAGCTACATTAACTTACATCGTGTCTACACCGACAATTATCACTGTCATATTTTGTATGTTGTTCCTGCCGCGACGTCGCAGAAAATAAAAAACGTTCCTAAAATAGAATCCCATGTTGCTTATTGTCACGTGTCGCTGTCACGGGTGGTTAGGACAAAAACTACAAGGAAAAGATACTTTTTATCGCGTCGTGTCTGGTTGGGACAAAAAAATCTAAGCATAAAAATATTAATACTGACAAATCTAATAATTGAATCTGCAATTAGGGAAAGTGGAGAGAAGAGATCCAGTCTGGGAAAGAGCAGGAACAGTTGATTTGCATGGCAGACATGGAGATCCAGATTTTTTGTTTGTTCATTTGTTTTTAATATTCAACAGGCAAAGTTCTTCTGTATCTAAATGCAAAAATTTTCATAATTGTTTGAATAAAACCGACTACTGGGGAAAAAATCTGAATATTCATCTTGTGACCATCTTGTGATTATTTGAACAATATTATGACAACAATAATATAATAATTGTAATAATAATAACAATCATATATATATATACACTGAACAAAATTATAAACGCAACACTTTTGTTTTTGCCCCCATTTTTCATGAGCTGAACGCAAAGATCTAAGACTTTTTCTACGTACACAGAAGGCCTATTTCTCTCAAATATTGTTCACAAATCTGTCTAAATCTGTGTTAGTGAGCACTTCTCCCAAAAACAAAAGTGTTGCGTTTATAATTTTGTTCAGTGTATATATTATATTTATATTTATATTTTCTAACTGGTGTTATGAAGGGAATGGGCCATTAGGGGGCGATACTAACTGTTCCTTTAATTCAATTCAATTACATTCAATTCAAGTTTTTTTGTATAGCGCTTTTCACGCTACAAATCGTTGCAAAGCAACTTTACAGCAAATTAAGTTTCTACAGTATTTAGTGGTAACTTATCAGTGGTGACTGTCAGTTAATGTACATATGGCAGAAATGTACGGAAAAATCAATTAAAGACGTAATCAAACAGACGATGAACACTATTAACAGCAATTATTATATGATGCAATCAAACTTATAGCAAAATGTGGTAGTTCTGTATGTTGTTTCAGGGTTGGCATCATCTGAGGACAGAACAAGCAAAGAGTTCACAGACGGCCTCCATAGCCATGACAGAACAGGCAGTGAGTTCACAAACGGCCTGCTGTTATGTGGACTATGTGCGTGCATCAAGTTAACCACACCTTGATCCATATGTTGAGCCATCAATAAAGTGATTAATGGAGCTTTGTGCATTCTCATCGATGCCCCACAGCGATTATAATTTTACCCAGCTTCCATGAAACTTCAAAACAAATGGTCCTTCGAGCCGGAGGTGGATAATTGCTGTGATTTAAGATGGCGCATGCATCAAGGGGAAGTGATCACCGATCAGTTGATGTTCGTCCAAAGTGGCATATTCGCCCTCCTGCATGGATGTATCAGTATGAGGTGGAACTACCAATGGCAGTGCATCGGAGGTCTGTTCCTGTTGAGAGAACTGCTGACAAGTCAATGCAGAGATCTGGGGGAAAGGGATCTTTATCTCGGCACTCAACATTAACTAACTGGAGTATAGTGGATGAAGAGTACCCTTCAGAGCCAACTCCTGTTTGTAAGAGTTCACCACAGATTACCTCACAGTATTCTCAGTCTATTGCAGATTCCTTTCATCAAGTGCAAGAGGATAATAAAAGACTGCGACAGACTGTATCAGAGCTACAGAAGCAGTTGAATCAAAGTGAGGTGGTGACAACTTCAAATCCCACAGAAGCACCATTTTTTGAATGTACTTCTCGATCTAGGCAAGAACCAAGAGAGAATCCTCCTCAACCAGTATATGAGTCAGTAACTGTTGAAGAAGAATGGCCTTTACCACCTCCACCAGCAATGGCTAATGATAAAGAGTTGCATCCTACTAAGGTAACGGAGATTGTTGTGATGGAAGATCTTCGTGAACATGTTCGCAGACTTGAAATGCAGAGGTTTCCAGTTCCATCTACTCCACGTTATCAGGAGGACCCACGGTCTGAATATTGGAACTTACCTGACATGGCACCAATTTATCCACCTGTAAGACAAGAATAAGCATTGTTGATAGCTGATTCCTATTGTAATTCTCGACGTCCTTATTCAGATACAATGGCCTCACTTATCCAACAGTATGGTCAGCCACATCAGCTCGCTTTGCGTAGAATTGCTGAATTAATGGATGGACCAGTTGTTCGGAATGGTGATTCTGCTGGATTCTCGCAAATTTGCATTGAGGGTGCGAGCGTTGGTTAGGAT
>NW_015627535.1:504279-516317 GCF_001515625.1 Sinocyclocheilus rhinocerous
ACACTTAAGTGTCACCTCAGTCAACACTTAAGAATCAGTCTAAGACTTTACTAAAAGTTCCTTTTAGCTTCTTTATAAATGTCTCCTACTCAAGTAGGAAAAGTCCTACTTGTAACATAATTTTTTGACACTTAAGTCAAAGATTCAGAATATTCTTAAGAGCATTTCTGAGAAGTTTTATTCATACGGGCCCAGATGTATGATGATGTCTTTTTTTTCTGATGGGGTTAACAGTTTGGATGGTTTAGATCACACAATCTTTATATCCATTAGGCAGTCGTGGCCTAAATGAATGAGTTCACCCAAAAATGAAAATCTGAACAGATTTGGAGAAATTTAGCATTACCTCACTTGCTCACCAATGGATCCTCTGCAGTGAATGGATGCCGTCAGAAGGATCCACAAGTAATCCACACAACTCTAGCTCATTCATTAATGTCTGGTGAAGCGAAAAGCTGCATATTTGTATTAAACAAATCCATTAAGACGTTTGTTATGAAGGGAATGGGCCATTAGGGGGCGATACTAACTGTTCCTTTAAATATTGGCCACCTCACTTCCTCTCTGAGCACATGGCAATGGTGGAAGCCATTTAAAGGAGAGTTGAGGCCTAGACAGCAGTGATGGCCATGACTGGTTTATTTGTTATGTGGACTATGTGCGTGCATCAAGTTAACCACACCTTGATCCACATGTTGAGCCATCAATAAAGTGATTAATGGAACTTTGTGCATTCTCATCGATGCCCCACAGCGATTATAATTTTACCCAGCTTCCATGAAACTTCAAAACAAATGGTCCTTCGAGCCGGAGGTGGATAATTGCTGTGATTTAAGATGGCGCATGCATCAAGGGGAAGTGATCACCGATCAGTTGATGTTCGTCCAAAGCGGCGTATTCGCCCTCCTGCATGGATGTATCAGTATGAGATGGAACTACCATCGGCAGTGCATTGGCGGTCTGTTCCTGTTGAGAGAATTGCTGACAAGTCAATGCAGAGATCTGGGGGAAAGGGATCTTTATCTCGGCACTCAACATTAACTAACTGGAGTATAGTGGATGAAGAGTACCCTTCAGAGCCAACTCCTGTTTGTAAGAGTTCACCACAGATTACCTCACAGTATTCTCAGTCTATTGCAGATTCCTTTCATCAAGTGCAAGAGGATAATAAAAGACTGCGACAGACTGTATCAGAGCTACAGAAGCAGTTGAATCAAAGTGAGGTGGTGACAACTTCAAATCCCACAGAAGCACCATTTTTTGAATGTACTTCTCGATCTAGGCAAGAACCAAGAGAGAATCCTCCTCAACCAGTATATGAGTCAGTAACTGTTGAAGAAGAATGGCCTTTACCACCTCCACCAGCAATGGCTAATGATAAAGAGTTGCATCCTACTAAGGTAACGGAGATTGTTGTGATGGAAGATCTTCGTGAACATGTTCGCAGACTTGAAATGCAGAGGTTTCCAGTTCCATCTACTCCACGTTATCAGGAGGACCCACGGTCTGAATATTGGAACTTACCTGACATGGCACCAATTTATCCACCTGTAAGACAAGAGAGTATGGCTCCACCAGTGCCTCCACACAGATACTACAGTTTTACTAATCCCCAAGCTGGTGCCCAAGAGCTGACATATCGGGGACCTAAGCCGTCCATCCCTGATTTTACATGTGATGACCCAAGAGAGTTCACTAGACTCAGGATTTCTTTGGAGAATGTCCTTCCACAAGATGCCACAGAGCAGTTTAAGTATCAGATTTTATTGGATCATTTGAAGTTTGAATAAGCATTGTTGATAGCTGATTCCTATTGTAATTCTCGACGTCCTTATTCAGATACAATGGCCTCACTTATCCAACAGTATGGTCAGCCACATCAGCTCGCTTTGCGTAGAATTGCTGAATTAATGGATGGACCAGTTGTTCGGAATGGTGATTCTGCTGGATTCCGCAAATTCGCATTGAGGGTGCGAGCATTGGTTGGGATGTTAGAGCAACTGGGCGAAGAAGGCAATGCTGAACTTTACTGTTGGTCACATGTAGCTAGGTTAGCAAACAAGCTACCATATGACTTTCGAGCTAACTTCAGACGATATCTTTACCCTTTGAAAGGAGGAGTACCATCCCTTCTAGATTTTGCGGATTGGCTGGAATATGAGTTACAGATACAAGAGGAAGTATTTGATTGTTCAGAGGAGCTAAGGAAAGGAGGTACAAGGCAAAGAGAACATCAGAATTTTGGGGTGAAAAGTAAGTCGATGACTGTGCTTCTTGGTTCTTCATGTAACACTCCTGAACACAGACCAACACCTCAACCACAAGGGAAGTCTAAAATGTATTGCCCGTACTGTTTCAATAATATGCATTCCCTGGATCAGTGTGCTAACTTTGTGAAGCTTAATATGGAGCAGAAGAAGGATTGGATCAAGTCCAATAACTGCTGTTGGAGATGTGGATCTCAACATCAAGCTGCTCAATGTCGTATGAGAATCATCTGTGGCATCTGCAAAGGTAAACATGTTCAAGCATTGCATGAAGTGAATACCAAGTCTGCAGAGAACTTAAGTGCAGCAAACTGCGGTCTAGTTTGTTCTGCTTCAACTGACATTCTTTATCTTGATCGGAAAGCTGGATGTAGTCAAGTATTGTTGAAAATCAGTAAAGTGCTCCTACGCAATGGTAATCACACCCTTGAAACCTATGCTATATTGGATGGCGGCTCAGAAAGAACGATTCTCCTCCAAGAAGCAGCAGAGAAGTTAAAGTTAAGGTGAACCAGAGAGCATCACACTGAGAACTGTGAGACAGGATTTGCAGGTGTTGCAGGGCTCTTCAGTGACTATCTGCCTGTCTTCTGTTAATCAGCCAAATAAAGTCTTCACAATCAGGAAAGCATTCACTGCAACTCAGCTAGGTTTGGCTGAACATACTTACCCAGTAACCAGACTTCAGCATCAGTACAAGCATTTGAGGAAATTGCCCTTACCTCAGTTGAACAATGTTAGACCCCTCATCCTGATTGGGTCAGATAATCCACATTTGATAACTCCTTTTCAGCCAGTGAGACTAGGACCGCCTGGGGGGCCTGCAGCAGTGAAGACGAGGCTAGGATGGACACTACAGGGTCCAGTCAGAGGTCTTCCCCAAACTGGTAATGCAACTTCCTGTTTATTCACTTCTAATGTTTCCGTATCATCTGAAATCTACCGTCAAGTAGAAAAATTGTGGCAACTGGATGTATTGCTATATAGAAGTGAAAAACTGGTTACGAAATCTAAGCAGGATCAGGAGGCCATGGACCTCCTGCAAGCTAAAACAGTCAGAGAGGAAGTGGATGGAGTTCTGAGATATGCCACCCCTTTGCTGCGTGTAAAAAAACATGCCCACTCTGTCAGCACCCCCTGAAGCGGTTATGGCTAACCTTCGAACCTTATGAGCTACTCTTACCAGGACCAAACTTGACTTCATCCCTTTTGGGCATTCTGCTGCGTTTTAGAGAGCATCCCTTCGCCATAAGTAGCGATATTAAAGGGATGTTTCACCAGGTGAGGCTGTTACCAGCAGATAAGCCAATCTTGAGATTCCTGTGGTGTGATCTTCTGAGGGAAGCTTGACCCAGTGTATATGAGTGGCAAGTACTTCCTTTTGGTACAACCTGTTCACCGCGTTGTGCTACTTATGCACTGCAAAAACATGTAATGGAACAAGGTCAGTCAGAGGATGTATGCAAAGCAGTACAACAGCACTTCTATGTTGACAATTGGTTACAGAGTTTTTCTTCAGTTGAGGCAGCTCAAGCACTGGTTGACAAAATGATTAAGCTACTTGCTGATGGAGGTTTCGAGCTGAGACAGTGGGCTAGTAATGCTACAGAAATCATTCGGCACCTGCCCAAGGAGATACTATATAAGAGTGGTGAACACTGGCTTAACCAGAGTGATATGGATCCCCTAGAGCCAGCTTTAGGGCTTCGGTGGCTGTGTCAGTCAGACACTTTGATGTACAAATCATAGACGCCAAAATCCTCCCTTATCACTATGAGAAATATCTAACCGAATGCATGCCGGTTTATATGACCCTCTTGGATACATTACTCACTTCACTACTAGGGCTAAGATAATAGTGCAACAATTGTGGAACAAAAAGCGAGACAGAGACAGAGACAGAGACAGAACAACAACACCCGGACTCTGTTTTAATTATTCTCGTTTCTTCCCTCAGGCCATCCATCTCATGAAAACTTAACAATAACTGTGGAACACACACTATTTATACACTCATACACTTATTTATCTAACACTCATACTCAGTCTACACCTCAAATTTGCACATAATATACAGTACCTGTACATACAAAACTGTCTATTGTAATATACCTGCACATACAATTGTCAATTTACATATTTTTATTCCTTATTTACTTGTTCTATTTTTTTATTTTTTATTATCTGTGTTTTTTGTTCTGTCACTGTCATTCTGTTACACTGTGGAAGCTTCTGTCACGAAAACAAATTCCTCGTATGTGTAAACATACCTGGCAATAAAGCTCATTCTGATTCTGATTCTGAGAATGGGATGACCCTCTACTCCCTGGTGACCTCTTAGAAGCTTGGAAGAAATGGGAAAGGGAGCTCCAACACTTGAATGAAATCAAACTTCCTCGGTGTTACGTGAGTGCTGAGATGGATTATGCTGATTGTGTGCAAGAAATTCACATATTTTGTGATGCTTCAGAACGTGCCTATGGCTGTTTGGGATACTTGCGGACAGAGGATCCACTAAAACAAGTGGAGGTAGCCTTTTTAACAGCACGGTCACGAGTTGCACCAAAAAAGCAGCTGTCAATGCCAAGACTGGAATTATGTGCAGCACTTACAGGAGCCCAACTTGCTTATCTGTTAAAGAGAGTACTTACTGTCAAGATATCTAGGATCCATTTCTGGACAGACTCCACAACAGTCTTAACTTGGATTCAGTCTGATTCATGTCATTTCAAGGTATTTGTTGGAACCCGTATTACAGAAATCCAAGAACTAACTGGCTCCCGAGATTGGTGTTATGTGGATTCACTGAATAATCCAGCAGATGATGTTACAAGAGGACTGATGTTACGGGAGCTTATGGAAGACAGTAGGTGGTTTAAAGGTCCCCCTTTCTTGCAACTGCAGCCAGAATATTGGCCAAGAAGTCCTCTGGTTTTGGGGAATGAGGACGCAGAGGAGCTGCGCAAACCAATCACTTGCCTAAATCTAACTGCAGTCTCGGGCTATTCAATTCCTGAACCCTCACAAGCTGACCGTTTCAGGAATCTGGTTTATGCAACTGCAAAATCCCTTCATGGGGCGGCCTCCATGGAGAATCAAAGTCCTTCAGCTGAGGAGTATCAGGAAGCAGAATTAAGGATTCCAAGATCTGCACAGGGAGACAGCTTCCCTGAGGAGATTCAGTGTCTTACCAATGGTAAATCTCTGCCATCATCAAGTCGCTTGACAACATTGGCTCCAGAATTCGATAAAGCAATGCAAGTGATTCGAGTGGGAGGTAGGCTGCACCATTGCAATCTGTTGGAATTAGAAACCGTTCATCCCATAGTTCTGGATCCAAAACATCCAGTTACTAAGCTGCTTATTCGACAATATGACAGTGATTTAAAACATCCCGGTGCAGAACGTTTATTTAAAGAGCTAAGGAGGAAATACTGGATTCTCTGAGGCAGAGAGGCTGTTAGAAAGGAACAGCGTGGCTCTGCAGAGTGTAAAAAATGGAGAGCTCAACCACTATCTCCAAGAATGGCGGATTTACCCCCTGCACGTTTACGCTTACATCAACCACCCTTCTTCTCTACAGGGATGGATTGCTTTGGGCCATTTATGGTCAAATTGGGCCGAAGAAATTAGAAAAGATGGGGAATATTGTTCAAGTGTCTAACTACAAGAGCTGTATATATTGAAGTTCTAACCAGCCTGGATACTGATTCCTTTTTGATGTCTTTAAGACGTTTTATCTCTCGAAGGGGAAAGCCTGCTGATCAGGGAACGAACTTTAAAGGGTGAGATCGAGAAATCACTGATGCATTCAACGCCATGCATCCAGACCTAAGAGCCCAGCTAGCTGAGTATTAGATCAAATTTTCCTTTAATCTGCCTCACGCACCACATTTTGTAGGCTCTTGGGAGAGAGAAATTCAGTAAAATAAGTAAATAATAAAATTGCCCTAAATGTTACTCTGAATTCACAAACTGTAACAGAAGAAGTATTGACCACAGTCCTTGTGGAAATTGAGGGGATTTTAAATTCTAAACCTTTGGGTTATGTATCCACTGATGTGGCCGACTTTGACCCTGTTACCCCAAATCTGCTTCTTGTGGAAGCGAGACCCTTCACTCCCGCAAGCCATCTATCATGAATGTAACGTATTCAGCCAACGACGATGGAGGGCATGCCAAATACTTGCTGACAGGTTTTGGTCTCAGTTTATAAAGAATTATCTGCCAACTTTACAAACCAGGTCGAAATGGCAAAAGGATACTGATGCACTACAGTTGGATGCTGTGGTTTTAGTTGTGGACTCCCAACTACCTAGATCACTTTGGCCGGTAGGTCACATCATTAAGATAATTCCTAGTAAAGACGGAAGGATACGGATGGCAGAAGTAAGAGTGAAAGACAGAACATACCTTCGACCAGTTAGTCATTTGGTACCCCTCCCTGCGGTCCCGGAAAGCAATACTTAGTCTACATGTCATCGCAAATTTGTGGGACAAATTTGGGGGTGGCTGTAATGAAGGGAATGGGCCATTAGGGGGCAATAGTCAAGTCAAGTCACCTTTATTTATATAGCGCTTTTAACAATACAGATTGTGTCAAAGCAACTGAACAGCATTAATTAGGAAAATAGTGTGTCAATAATGCAAAATGACAATAGTAAACACTAATTTTCCAGTTAAAGACAGTTAAAGACATACTAACTGTTCCTTTAAATATCGGCCACCTCACTTCCTCTCTGAGCACATGGCAATGGTGGAAGCCATTTAAAGGAGAGTTGAGGCCTAAACAGCAGTGATGGCCATGACTGGTTTATTTGTTATGTGGACTATGTGCATGCATCAAGTTAATCACACCTTGATCCACATGTTGAGCCATCAATAAAGTGATTAAGGGAGCTTTGTGCATTCTCATCTATGCCCCAAAGCGATTATAATTTTACCCAGCTTCCATGAAACTTCAAAACAACTGATGTACAGTCCGGAATGAAGATCCATCCTCATGTGACATATCATCCATTTTAACCTTTTTACAAGAGCTGCTGGATAAGGGGCGCACCTCGTCCACACTTAAAAACATTTTATTTAACCTTTATTTAACCAGGCAAATTAATTAAGAACAAGTTTTTCTTTTCAATAACAGCCTGGCAGGAGAATTAATATCTCATGAGAAACATACAAACATATATTACAATACATAAAACACATAAAAGAAAAATAAAGTCTCAGTTAAAACATTTACAGGTCGAGGTCAGAGCACTTACTAGTAATTTTTTTAATGTACATACTAGAATATTTGCCTCTAATTTCAATAACTTTTGTAGCACATTCCAGTCATTTGGGGCAGCAAATTCAAAGCCAGAACGACCATAAGTAGTTTTCTTTCTAGGGATAGCCAAGGAAATATAATTAGATGATCTAGTTGAATAAGTATTAGAATGAGGTTTCAGCCACTTTTGAAGATATTCTCAGTTAAAACATTTACAGGTCGAGGTCAGAGCACTTACTAGTAATTTTTTTAATGCACATACTGGAATATTTGTCTCTAATTTCAATAACTTTTGTAGCATATTCCAATAATTTAGGGCAGCAAATTCAAAACCAGAACGACCATAAGTAGTTTTCTTTCTAGGGATAGCCAAGGAAATATAATTAGATGATCTAGTTGTATAAGTATTAGAATGAGGTTTCAGCAACTTTTGAAGATATTCAGCCCTGGGTAATAAGCCAAGTAGAACTTTGTAAATAAAAAATATACCAGTGGCTTTCCCGTCTTGTATGCAATGATGTCCAATTTAAAAGAGAGTATAATTCGCAATGATGCGTTCTGTAAGGTGCATTAGTAATCAATCTAATTGCTGCATGATATAACACATCTAATTGCTCCAGAACACCTTTGCGTGCATTTCTATATATCACATCACCATAATCAAACAAGGGCAAAATAGTAGTTTCAACAAGATATTTCTTGGCTGACGTGGTAAACAGATCTATTTCGAAACAAGAAACCAAGTCTAGATTTAACTTTCTTCTGGAGATTAGTTATGTGGGTAGTAAAAGTCAAGGAGCTATCAAGCCAGATTCCGAGATATTTATATGAGGATACTACCTCAATTATCGCCCCATCCGAAGTTATGATGTCTTTATTGTTTTGTTGTTTTTTTTCAAACCACATTACTTTTGTTTTTTAAAACTAGATTCAGGTCATTAAAAGCCTCTTGAATATTATTAAAACTATCCTGTACCTGGTTTAAAACTTCATCATATGACGATCTCAAAGCATAAAGAATTGCATCATCCGCATATAGGTGAATAGGTTTTCTGACTTCTGATAACCTGAGAAATATTATTAATGTAGATTGAAAACAGGGTTGATGCTAACACAGAGCCCTGAGGGACCCCTTTGTTAATAGTTAATGGTTCTGATAATTGTTGGTCAATCTTTACATATTGGGATCTTTTAAATAAATAGTTAGAAAACCAAGATAGGGTTAAATTAGACACACCAATACTACGTAATCTGGATAACAATATAGAATGATCAGCTGTATCGAAAGCTTTAGCAAGGTCAATAAAAATAGCTGCACAAAAACATATTTTTTAAAATAAGCACAAAAAACGCAAACCGCGATAAACAAAAAGAAGCCCAAATTTGAGTAAAATACGCAGACTTGGTAACTCTGGTTACTGGGCAAAGTGCGGGTTCAGTGTTGTTTGCGAGTGTCACAACAGCAATCAACTGTGAACCACTTACGTTTCTATGGTAACCAGGGGCGTCATGCACTTAAGCTGCGTCCGAAATCGCATACTTCCATACTATATAGTAGTTCTTTTTGAGGGGGCACGAGTGAAGGGGGGTGTTCCTCATCATGCTTGTCATGTGACACAGCAGTAGGCTCATGTTTTATTAAATTTTTCCTTTTTTATTCGAACGTGTTAAAAGTATCATGAAATACCTAAATTCTCAAATATTTCTAAGTAAATGCATTTTGCACCTTTATAGATCATGTTAGTTGCCTAAGTAGCCTAATGTTAGTGTAATCTATTAACTATGCATAAAACCCGTACCAGATATGGGTGATATGCCATAAAATATTTTTAATACGGCTGACTTTGTATTTAACGTGACTTTAATAAAAACATTGTAAGTTACTAATTATAACACTTGCATTATACAGAAAGAGTGCAAAGAACATTTACATTATCGAAGAACATTATCATTGACTTCAGTCTAGTCAGAGCTCAAGCACTCTCAAAAACTGCCATTATAATCACTGAAGCTTTTTAAACTGTGAGATGAATATCTTACTTATATCGTACGCACATCTGCACTTTGTTGTTTCTGATGAGAGAATTAATTAGCCAGAGAGCAGTATTCAGTCAGTGACACGCGCACTGGTAAAAAACCTCCAGCGTTTCAGCGATGACTCATCTGAATGCCTCTGATTGGCCATTGCATTCATAAACTCAACAGAATCGTGTTATTGGTTATAATGCACAGCGCTGTAAAAACGCGTCTGTCTCTGGCTCAGCGCCAGCCAAAGCACAGTTTGTTCGAAAACTATCGCTACTATATACTATCGAAACTATAGCTACAACATGGGCGTCGCTAGGCCATTTTTAGGCAATGACTACTCAGCCCCCCTAAAATTTTGCGATTAGCTCCATAAACTGTACACAAATTTGTGATCGCCTCAGTCCCCTTTAAATTTCATATGAAAATGGCGGCAGACAGCACGTTCTTTTTCGCCGCAGAGTGAGAAACCGAGGACAAGGTGTGTGATAGATTTTTATAATATCTGCATCTGTGCAGTTCTTTACGGTGCCCGTAAAGCTGACATGGTCGGTTCACTTAGTTTTGTCATGGCCACGACATAATAACTCGTGGTAACGTGATAATATATCGTGGTCACAAGATATTAATTTGTGGGAACGTCATATTAAAGGGTTACTCCACCCCAAATTGAAAATTTTGTCATTAACCACTTACCCCCATGTCGTTCCAAACGCTTAAAAGCTTCGTTTGTCTTCAGAACACAATTTAAGATATTTTGGATGAAAACCGGGAGGCTTGTGACTGTCCTATTGACTGCCTAGTAAGTTACACTGTCAAGGTCCAGAAAAGTATGAAAGACATTGTGAGAATAGTCCATCTGCCATCAGTGGTTCAACCGTTATGTTATGAAGCGACGAGAATACTTTTTGTACGCGAAGAAAACAAAAATAACAACTTTATTCAACAATTCGTCTCCTCTGTGTCTCTTCGCATCACCGTAGCGCCATTTTGGAGAATATCCGCTGGACACAAGCAGCGTACGCTCTTCTGTGTCAGCCGCGCTGCACGGATGCGCTGTTTTCCATTCAAATCAAAGCATAAATACACGTAGAAAACGTATCCTTGTGTCGCGGCTGACACAGAATAGCATACGCAGTTTGCGTTCAGTGGATATTCTCCCAAATGGCGCTACGGTGATGCGGAGAGACACAGAGGAGACAAATTGTTGAATAAAGTCGTTATTTTTGTTTTCTATAACCAATAATAATAGGCTAATAATAATAATAATAATATACAAATATTACGGGAAAAAGACGATCAGTTAATGGACTTACAAGTGTCACATGTTCAGTTTGTTTTGTTATGGTTTTCCTTGTGCTTCCTGTTTGGTTCCTGTCTTTCCTTATTTGGTCACCTTCCTGTCCTTGTTTAGTTTCATTGATTAATCCCCGGCACCTGCGTTTTGTAATCATCCAGTGTATATTAGTTCCTGCCTGTTCAGTTCTCCTTCGTCTGGTCAACTCGTTATGTTCTCTGTGTTTCTTTATGTTCATGCTCAAGCTTTCGTGTTGGAATATCCGCTGTGTTTTCATTTATTAAAGACTATTTAAGCTATTCTGCGTCTCCTCGCTCCTCCCCACTGTGTGCACGTGGGGTTTGCGGCAGGCTGGTCGGAGGTTGGAGCGGTATGTGGAGGATTTCCTTGAGCTTGCTAACCAGCTGAGCTGGCACGACGCCGCTCTTGGTGAGTGCTTTCAGCTGGGGCCGGACGACGAGACGATCCGCTGCAATCTTCCCGAGTGTGATTATCCCCTGATCGAGCTGATTAATCTAGTCCTTTTCTTAAATGATTCAAATTTTGAAATAAAGGAAATGTTTCAGTCTCGTCGTCCAGCCCCCTCTGAGGCATGCGCGTCTCGCCAGCTCACCCCACGCCAGGAACCCTCACATACCGTACCAACGGCTCGGACCACCTGCCCTGCCCCAAACTGCTCATTCAAGTTCACCGGCCGCTCCAATGTCAAGCCCGCCGGCTGCGGCTCACACAAGCCCGCCGGCCGTTCAGCACTCAAGTTTGCTGGCCTCTCCGCTGTCGAGCCCACCGGTCATCTCCCTCTCCTCAGCCCAAAAGAGGATATTGCGGAGGAAGAGACTGTGGGCTCCAACCCCAGAGCTCGCTCCAGTGTCGGCTCCAGCCCCAGAGCTCGCCCAGTGAGGGCTCCTGTTCCCGAGTTTAGCCCACGGAGGGCTCCTGTTCCCCAGTTAAGCCCAGGGAGGGCTCCTGATCCCCCGTTAAGCCCAGGGAGGGCTCCAGTCCCCGGTTTTGGCCCCGAGAAGGCCTTAGAGCCCGTTATCCTCTCCAAGTATTTTTTTGTGGGGGGGGTAGTAGGGCTCCAGCCATAGAGGCCGGTGCGCTCTGCCATAACTGCCTGCACCGCCATGGCCTCCCGAGCTCCCTGCTCCGCCATGGCCTCCTGAACTGCCTGAACTGCCTG
>NW_015627535.1:519521-526396 GCF_001515625.1 Sinocyclocheilus rhinocerous
TGCGTTTATAATTTTGTTCAGTGTATATATATATATATATATATATATATCCTCATTGGGGGCTGAGCCCCCCTAAAATGAAAATCCTAGAATCGCCCCTGAGCTACAACATGCCACAGTTGTAATAATAGCCTATACATCTATGTGAGAAAAAAATCTATTCTCTTATAAGATTATCTATTGTAAATTCTACGTTAGTCAAAATTGACCACAATAAGCCTATACAATAAAACGCAAAAAGTCTAGTAATGGTGGTCATGACATGAGTAGTTTAAAAAGCTTTCTACTATATGTTAGTGCTGGTGTAAGATGATTTTCTCCTCTTTTCATCAGTCTTTTTAGTTTATGCGCCTGTTTTAGATTCTCCATAGCATTTTAAAGTGGCAAATTCTCAATAGAATATGAATAGATCGCACATTTTATTATCAGCTTCGTGAAGGGCTCGCGCAAATCGTAGCCTATCAAACATTTGGAGCGTGCAAAGTACTGTATAGTGTGATTCACTCACGCCTCGCGTGCACAAAAACTGCTTCAGGCATAATGTGCTGATAATCAGTCCGTGTGGTTCGTACGTGAATTTACCGCTTAAACGCGCCGAACGGGCTATTTATTTCATTAATAAACAACTGATTCTAGTTTCCATTAACCATGAGTTAAATATTGGGGGGTTGTAGGGTAGTGTTGTGTTCAAACTGATGGAATGCTAAAAAACTCAGTTCTACACGGGAGCTTGAACAGATGCTTCTTTTTCCTTTATTCACTTTCTGTCTGCTGTGTGCAATTCATGCACGTGCATGCATTTCAAGAAGTCTCTGTCACATGCTGAACACAACCCCCCCCCCCAGATGAACTTAATTAAACAAGTTTCAATGTGGCCCCCAAACCATAAGAGAGAAAAACATATAACACCTGTGATATAATCTTCTAGGTAGGTAGGACGAGCCCTTGCCCGAACTGGTCTGCCTCCCAAAGTCGCCTGCTGGGGCATTTCCTGGCCATTTTGGGTAACATCAAGCAATGACTGAGGAGGGTGAGGGCCATCTGCTGGCAGGAGCGGTGGCAGGTCAGGTCCTGGCTGTTGTGGGGGCTCCCCGAACTGTAAACCTTGAGGTGCCTGGTGTGGCCATGGCTGTACTGGTTCTGGTCGTGGGACTGGGGAACTGACTCCTTGTGCTGCTCCTGCATTGGGCTCCGTTGCCCACGGACCTCTTGTTGGTGTAAGAGGGATGGGCACTTTCTGCAATCTACTAGCATGCCAGCGTGAGCCGTCACTTAACAGAAATGTGGCGGATCCTAGCTGACGGACCACTTGGTGAGGTTCAGACCAAAACGATGCCATTTTACTGTTATGGTGAGGTCTGCGGATTCTTACCCAGTCCAGTACCTTGATGTTAGTATGCCTGACCTTGTGTCTCTTATCGAAGTTATCCTTCATTCGCGCCTGGTTTGTAGTTATGGCCACTTTGACTGCTGCTTGGGGCCACTACTGTTACTACTGTTGCTGACAAGCCCTGTGCTCTGAGCCTGTCTAGGGGCAATTCCATCTCCTGGCCGAGCATAAGCAGAGCAGGTGAAGCCTGAGTGGCGCTTTGCTGGCTAGCCCGGTAGTGCAACAAGGTTTGATTAAATGCCATTTGAAATGAGTACCCCTGGAAATGTGTCCAGAGCTGTGTGAGATCACTACCATCCTGCTTTTGTGGGGGTGGGTAGGGGTGTTAAATAATTTATTTATTTTTTCCCTATAGGTTTTTAATGTTCTAAAAGCTCTTTATTCCAAAGATACTACAAGCTAGTCAGTGTATTCAGTAGGTTTAATGTATTGTAAGTTGCTTCAGAGGTATTGCAAGTATTACATACAACAATAATAAAACAGTGCATTGACATAAATAAGGAAATTTACTTTTGGTACTTAAGTACTTTTAAAAGCAAGTACTTCTGTACTTTTACTTAAGTAAAAATCTGTCTTTACAACTTTTACTTCTAATGGAGTAATATTTGACCAGCAGTATCTGTACTTTCACTCAAGTAATGGAGTTGTTTACTTTGTCCGCCTCTGCATCGGAGAGATGAGGAACATACCTGCCCAAGTAGTGAATCATTCCAAGCATTCTCCTTAGCTCTGAGATGTTCTGTGGCTTTTCCAGGTGCGTGATAGCTTCGATTTTGGTTGTATCTGGGTGAATGCCCTCCTTGTCTATGACGTGTCCTAAGTACCTGAGTTGACTCTGTCGCAGCAGACATTTTTCAGTGTTCAACTTGAGACCAGCTCGGTCAATGGCTTTCAGCGCCCTATGCAGTCGGTGCTCATGTTCTTCAGGGGTGTTGCCGTACACTAAAATATCATCCATGAACACTGCAATCCCTTCTAAGTCTTTAAGGATGGCTGACATCTCCCGTTGGAAGATTTCGGGTGCGCTGGTGATCCCGAAGGGTAGTCTGCGGAAGAAATATCTCCAAAAGGAGTGATAAAGGTTGTTAGCTTGGCACAGTCTATATCCAGTGGCAGCTGCCAGAAGCCACTAGCTGCATCAAGAAGTGAGAAAACGTGAGCGTGTGCTAGCTTAGGAAGAATGTCATCAACTGTTGGAAGCACAAATTTCTCTTTTTACTGCCTTATTTAGTTGTTTTAGATCGACACAAATTCTAATCTGCCCTGTCTTCTTTGGGACAGCCACCATAGGAGCGCACCACTCAGTAGGCTCGGTGATCTCCTCGATGACACCACATTGTACCATTCTCTCTAGCTCTGCCTTGACCTTTGGGAGCAAGGGCACAGACACCCGTCTTGCAGTGTGCACACTGTACGGTACAGAATCCTCTTTCAGGCAGATTTTGATGGGTTTAATCTTTACTAACCCCAGTTCAGAAGAAGAAATGAGTTGGAGCTCTTCTAGCCTCTTCACTAAGCCCATTGCACTTGCAGCATCACGACCAAGAAGATTATTTACATGGTGACCAGTCACAACGAATGTTTCAAAACTGTACTGCTTATCTTTAAAGACAGTCATGGCTTTGAATTGTCCTCTGCAGTGCAATGCACCCCCTGGGCTCTCAAGTTTCACATTTACCCTTTTGAGTTGTGGCTTGTACTTCAAAAGAGAGAAGGTTTTATTGTTCCAACCACTGTTGTGCTGTTCTCCTGGCTCATTGTCATTTCCGTTCCAAAGTCTGTTACCTTGTGGTCTGTCCATGAGTCATCTTGCACCCCCGCTCTCGCAGACTCCAAAGGTATTCTTCTTCTTGTGGTTGTGGATTGTGACGTTTTTATCAGCTGTTTGGACTCTCATTCTGACGGCACCCATTCACTGCAGAGGATCCACTGGTGAGCAAGTGATGTAATGCTAAATTTCTCCAAATCTGTTCTTATGAAGAAACATCTACATTTTGGGTGGCCTGATGTGGAGTAAACTTTTAGCAAAATTTCATTTTTGAGGTAACTATTCCTTTTAAATCCAGAAGATTTATATAGCATTAAGAGAACTGACTGAGTTTATCTTAACAATAAACATCTTAATTTTACCTTAAAGCAGCTGTATGTAGTTTTGTATATTTTTGCGACTTTGAAGCCCCCTACAGTTAAGTGAGTGGAATTCACGGCCATAATTACAGTGGCCAGCTGTATACCCGTTCACCAAACATACTTACTCCCAGAACAGACATCTGGGGAGGAGGCATTCACCTTATTATATACTGTAAGTGTGTACCATCAGAATGATTTTGAAACTGATATTTCAAGGCAAAAAAATTACAAAATAAAACAAACAAAAAAAACAACTTACAGCTACTTTAATTCATTGACTATGCACAGTATTGTCTCAAATCACTAATGCATATTGATTATTAAAGTGTGTACCATCAGAATGATTTTGAAACTGATATTTCAAGGCAAAAAAAATAAAAACCAACAACTTACAGCTGCTTTAATTCTTTGACGATGCACAGTATTGTCTCAAATCACTAATGCATATTGATTATTAGACACCTAAATGGATAAGTATTTAATCATAAACATTATCAATCTCTAATCAACCAAAAGTTTCAACTTGTGTGCATTAATAAATAAATAAATATCTGAAGCAGTGTATTTCTGAGAGGCTTTATTGTGCATTTTGGAAATCCAGTGACACTGACACAGTACAGAATCCTACACCCTATTCTCCCCCATTTCTCCTGACAGTAAGTCTATAAAGGAAGAAGTACCTTAATCCTGTTGGCAATCTTAATTTAAACAGAGAGATCAAGAGAAAAACAGAAAGAGAACTAATTGGCTGCGTTTTCCACAAACAACATGCATTCTGGGTTCTTGGGGGGGAAGAAGGGGTGACGTTCACATGGCTAAAAACAATAAGAGGACATTGAAACATGATCCGCTCTTATTGGTCCACTGTGAGTCAGTCTGTCAGATTTCTGTCCATCTTATGTCATGTCTTTGAGAAAAATCATAAAAACAAATATGGAAAGAAACATATGCTCAGTACTTCAACTGTCTTGCTATACATAAATGGAGATCGTCTGCTTAAATATGCAAATGGAAGGGCTTTCTTCTGCATTTTACAGTGTAATTTTTCTCATTTAATCGTTTTCGTATACATGTCCTCTCTCTAAAAAATGTGCTGTTCTAGGCCCTTCAGGAGCGGCCGTTTGACAGGTCTCATGTAAAATGACATCTGCAGCAGAAGTGAACTAGAGTTGTGATTGGTCCTGAAGAAGGTTTAATCTTCCTCGCTGCCACTAGGAGAATGCTCCTATACAAAAACATTAGAAAAATAATTAGCATAAGTGAACAACAACATGAGGGTGAATGAAATGAAACACCACCCTGCATCATATTTGTTGAATGAAATCCAATACTTTTCTTGCGTTACGTTTCTTACTAATTTTGTGCTGCTGATTCCAAAAATATTGCCTGCTTTGCTCAAGCATGTCAGTTTCTCACAAAGTATGTCATTTTTGCTGTCAATTTCTATATGAAGCTTGTATTACCCCTTAATCATCAGAAAAACTGCCACAAAGACATGATTCATATCTTCCACTGAGCCAGATTACAACTATTTGTTCAACTCTCAGACAATTTCACATGTATGAATGATGCTGAAGACATTATTTTATGCCTAATCTTGATTTCATTAAAACCAAAACTTTTGACATTGGACTGCTCTTGTTATTTTGAGTGATATATAACTTGAAAAATATCATTTAACATTTTTTGGGGAAAAAAAAGTATGCGTATATATTTTTGAACTCAGTATCAAAATGATGTAACATTAGGCATTTTTTGCAAATTAGCACAATTTTGTTCAAGATGCAGGGCTGTGTAATTAACCATTTTCTTTCTTTTTTTTTTTTTATGTACTTTTCCTTCAAGTTCCACATTAATTATTCATGAGTACCTCTTCCTGGTCCTCCTCACTTTCGTCGTCACTAACAACAGGTTTAGGGCGCCAACTGCGTCCGGTTCGGCGTCTTCCCTTTCCTCTCTCCACCTTTTCCTTTCGACTCAGCTTTATCTTCACCTTCACTGAACGAGCTAAAACACAAACACACATGCATGCATATGTATACATGTTGGACTCAATTTAAATTTGAGTTGCACATGCCAGATACTCTGCTCAGATAATAGCTGCATTTTACAAAATATTGTTATTACAGTGTCAGAATCACCATCAGTACTCACATTCAGACTCTGATCCTTCATCTGCCTCTTCCTCTTCCTCCTCACTGTCTTCTCCCTCGCTCTCTTCCTCTTTCTCGATCTTCTGCCTCACACTGGTGAACACAGACTGCAGCACGATAGAGTCCTCGTAGATCTGAAATATAAGATCGTGATCTTATCTAATTCAGCCAAATGAAGTATGACCCCAACAACCTACCAGTGTTGTTGTTAACTAAAACAAACTATTCAAATGCATTGTTACTTTAAACAAAAAAAATTAACTGGTAAAAAAAAAAAAAAAACTGAATACCTTAAATGTATTTTATTTCAGTTAGTTGTCAAGGAAACATTTTCATTCATTTAGTTTAAGTGGAAGTACTAAAATAACTAAAGCTGAAATAAAAACAATATAGACATTTAAAAAACACACACACACACAAAAACAATTACTAAAACTGAAAATATAAAATTAATACTAATTAACAAATTAATAAAATATAAATAAAACAAATATTACCAGTGATCCCTCCAGGTTGAAGGTCTGAGCGTTCTGACAGAGAAGCATGACATCTTTCTCCAGGTCGTTCAGAGTGCGGTACTTATGACTTCTAATGCGTTCCTGTACAGAACAGAGAACATGATTAATATTATTAGATTGATAATAGCCCCAATTTACTTAAAATATAATAATAATAATAATAACAAACACAAAAACAGCTCAGAGTTACACCTTAATTATTATTAGTGTGCAGATTATTAGTGTGTATTTCAATGGGTGTTTGTGAACCAGCCAAAGCATTCATGGGGGGGGTGGGGGGGGGGGAGAGTGAAAAAAAAAAGAATTAATTAAAAGAAAACTTTATGTTTGACAAACCTTGATCTTCCTGAAGTCCACAGGTTTGCGAATGAGTTCGTAATATTCTGGTAGCTCTTTACGAGACGGCAACTGAATAAACACCTCACTCAGTTGTCTTCCGTTGCTGTTATGAAATACAGTTGACAAAAAGAAAAGAGATTAGTAAAAACATATGATTCCCAAATGTTAATCTAATCTACATTAATTAAAGCATAAAATCTCACTATAAGCCTGGGACAATTTTGGTAAGACTGTGTTTGTCTAGCCCTTGTATTACGTTCAAAATCTGTGTACGATCGTTATGTGTTGGTCAAATTAACCCTAAATGGATTTTAAAAAAATCACAATATAAAAAGGGGGGGGGGG
>NW_015627535.1:537573-539725 GCF_001515625.1 Sinocyclocheilus rhinocerous
TTTTTTATTTTTTTATTTATTTATTTTTTTTTTTTTACCTTTCCCCCCACAAACTGCAACTTTTCTAAACAGTATTGTAACTATTTTTTAACTATTTTTAAAATGGTAATTTTTTTTGTGTGCATATATTCCACAACACATCAGGAAAAATTGTTCATGTTCCTAAATGAGAAAAATTTCCTAAATGTCAAAAAAAATAAATAAAACAACATTGCTGAGGATCAAATTGACCTGCAACATAAGAGCTACAGAGAACATGACCGAAGCGACTAACCCATCCTTGTATTTAATTACTGCATCCACAATCTTCTTCATTTTCTTGGTGAGCGTGGGAGGGTTAGGCGAGAGTTTTTCAGCAGGAGGACGACCTCGTTTCTTTTGCTTCTTACGGTCGTCATCTTTATCTCTGCTCCGCCCACTGGAGCTAGGCGTGGCCGGGCCTGGAAGGTCGAGGTCACGGTCCCGCTTCCTTTTCCGAGTCGTTTTCTTGTAGCGCACCTCTTCTTCAATCTCATCAAGGGTGCCTTCCTCAATGGCCTGAGAACCAGTAAAATACATCAATATGCCTTCCTTTTTATAACCAAAGGTTCAATATAATGCAGTCGTGATTTCACATTCACCTTCAGCCACTGTTTCTCCGTGAGGGAGTCACTGTAGTCCACTTCTTTTCTTTGACGGGAGCCACGGCCAAACATCTTCTCATCTTCTTCTTCGCAGGTGAGCCTTTCCACCTCTGCGTCGTCCTTCATGATCCAGGTGGGCAGCTCATCCTCCTCCATCAGCCGGGGTTTGCGTTTCGGGTTACGTGCCTCTTCACGGCGGCGGTCAAGATCCATGCGCTGGATGAAAGGAAAACAACAATTAGGAACTCATTAAGAGAAAATCAGGAATCAAACAAAACAAAAAGTGTCAATTTAACGGAAGTTAAACAAGTAGTGCTACTAACCATGAAGTGATCGAACTCTTCCTCGCTTCTAGCGATCATCTGATTAACAGTCTCGTCATCTGGCACTTCATCTTCCTCCTGAGATAAGAGAGAAAACCAAAGAGAGAGCGAATGTTAACTATAGAAAACGGAGGCTGTTGACAGGGCACTGAAATTGTCGATCATAAACGGGTGTCCGCACCTCATCCTGCTCTTCGTGCTCCAGGATGGCCTGCAAGAAAGCTTTGCGCTCGTGGCCGGACGACTTCTGGTCGAACATACCGGCCTGGATGACCTTCTGGTCCACATTCAGCTTGTATTTGGCAGCAGCCAGGATCTTCTCCTCCACGCTGTTCACGGTGCACAGACGCAGCACACGCACCTCGTTCTGCTGCCCGATACGATGGGCGCGATCCTGGGCCTGCAGATCCTACGAGAGACCAGAAAGAAGTGATCAGTGACAAAATATTGTGAGAACATGGATAAAACTAACGAGATATTATACCAAACCAATTAGAATCATGACAATCACAGAGAGGAAACCTGCTGTTTAATATGACTGAAATTGCTGCTATTCTACTTAGAAGAATTATAATGCATACGGTTCATAAGTGTTCTATTAAGTGTATTTGAAAGTGTGCATATCATGTATACATGTTAATGCATAGGATGTCAAATGTTTGATTATAATTCGGTATTTTATTCTGTTTTTTTTAAAGGTTATCAACTAATCTGAATCTATTTTGAACTTAAGCTGAACTTTTGCTATTGAAATGGCAAACTACTGTTTCAAGTTCGCCATCTAACTTCAATCAAACAATCATCTGTTGAAAAACTGCTTTAATCAGTTATGAAATTGAATGGAAATCAACACACTGCAAACCAACCATGACTGTAGAAAGTTTGTTGAAGATGCAAAGTAAAAGCCATTTTTGAGTTGATCCTTGTGTCCGTGGTTGACTGAGCTCTTTTTCGAGTTAGAGGCAGTACTGATGTGTGGACAGCCCTCTACATTGCGAGTAAATCACTCGCATATGCGACTAAATCTTCACTCTGGGCGACTAAATGATGTCTAATATTAGCCAATTGCTAATAAATTCTCAGATTTTACTCGCCAGTGTGTGAGTTGGAGGCTACGTATAAGTTTAGCACAGATATATTTTCACTCGCCGAACACTCTCTGACTGAGCGCATCAGTTTCACTCTCCGCCAAGCGATCTGTGATAT
>NW_015627535.1:542801-548791 GCF_001515625.1 Sinocyclocheilus rhinocerous
TGCTTGACTGACTGATATTAAGAGTGTACTTTCAGATATTTAAAAAGCTGTACCATTTTACAAACATTATATATGTTTGTAAAATGGCGTAACATACATATATATATATATATATATATATATATAGTATAGTATTTCAGTCTGGCGAGTAAACAAAAAAATTTACTAGCCAATGGCGATTCAATTGCCAAGGTGTCTGTAGAGGGTTGGTGGACCAACAAATAACTCGACAGTACTAAAGCTTACATGGTAACACTTTACAATAAGGTTCAATTTGTAAAAACTAGCAATGAAAAATATTATAATTTAGGATAATGTTAATTCTACATATACTAATCCAGTTTAAACATTTAAAGTTGGAAAATGAGCATTAATGTATGACAAATAAACATCAATTAACAATGTTTATAAAACATTCAATTATATATTTTATTCTACAGTGATTCAAAGATTCTATTCTACAATGATTCTATACTAAAGATTCAATTCTGCAATTAATGTATTATAAAAATGGCTTATAAATCAACATTCAATTATACATCCTATTCTAAAATGTTCCTAAACATTCTATTGTACGATTCCATTTAAAATAATTCTAAAGATTCTATTGTACAGTGATACTATTCAAATGATTCTAAATATTCTATTCCACGATGATTCTATACTAAAGACTCAATTCTGCAATGAATCATTCTAAAAATTACTTTTAAATTAACATTCAGTTATATAATGATTCTGTACTAAAGCTTCTATTCGACAATGAATCTATTCAAAAGATTCTTTACTAATGATGCTATTATACACTTAATATAAGCTATTATAAAAACTATTCGGTCTACAACATTAAGCTACTATAACTTTTGTCACATCAAAAGTTTCCCCTATTGTTAAATACCGCTATATTTAAAGGGACAGTATTGTACCTGGTGAGGGTTCCAGTCGCTGTCAAAGATGATAACAGTGTCGGCAGTCTGCAGGTTCAGCCCCAGACCTCCTGCTCTGGTACTCAGCAAGAAGATAAAGTACTGAAAGGACGGATCATTAAAGTTCTTCAGCAACATGCCACGATCCTCGGCCTTAGTGCTTCCTACAAAGACAAAGACAAAGACAAAAAAAAAAGAAAGAAAAGATTTTAGCATGATTAAACCTTCTGTGATTCATAGATTTGAATGAACTATTTATCCGAGAACTTTCAAATAAAAACAAACAGCAGAGAAAGTCATAGATTGCCAGCATATGCAAAAACTTCTTCCTAAAACTCTTCATTCTGTGTGAATCTGGTTCAAGTGACTCACCGTCCAAGCGCAGGTATTTGAAGTTGCGGTAGGCGAAGTAGTCTTCCATGATGGTCATGAGCGAGGTCATCTGACAGAAGAGCAGCACTTTGTGGTTGGTGGCGCAGAGCTTCGGTAGGATACGGTCCAGCAGCTCAAACTTACCAGAGGCACGGTACAAATCAAGTCTAAAGAGAGTGATACAGTGTACGATAAGTCACAGACAAAACCAATGAAAATACAAAGTTTACATATTTTCCATTACCAGGAAGTGTTCTACGTACCCCTGAACAATGCCTCCAGTGAAGCCCAAGTGCTCAGAGAAAGATTCCTGCAAAACAGAGCGCAAAAATACATAAAACAAGGTGCCATAAACCTAGCAGATAAATGCAAAGATATAAATGACCTTGTTGTATGAGGAATATGTAAACCAAATGATCACCTCAATGTGCTGGAACATGTAAGGGTGGTTACAAATCTTCCTCAACTGCATAATAGTGTTCATTAGAGTCTTAGTGCCTCCTTTACCCTGTAACAAACATGAAAATAGATATTAGAGGCATTCAGAAACACACACACTGAACGTCCTCACATATTCTTGATGTAAATCATGTCTTCTCACCTTCTTGTCTTTCTCAGAGCCATCAGTGAGCAGCACTCCTTTAGCCTGCATGTGTCTGTACAGCACTCTCTGCAGGGCCGACATGTCGCACTTGATCACATATTCCACCTGAACGCAAGAAAACAGAGATGGACAGATTTACATTTCAATGTAAAAAAAGAAAAAGAAAAAAAGCATATGGTAAAGTGTGATGTAATTTTTGTAGCAAACATGGCAATCGGTTCTTTTTCAACTAATCAAATCATAAAGGTCTCTGTGGCAATTCTCATATATCAAAAGGTTTTACTAAATTTATACAATACTGCTTAAACGCTTGGGGTCAATAAATTTCTCTTTTTTTTTTTTTTTTAAAGGAAACAGTAACGGTTATAGACTTTTACATTGTTACACAAAAACTTTTGAACTTCATATTTAAAGAATACTGAAAAAAATAAATGTATAACTGTTTCCACAAAAATATTAAGCAGTACAAATGTTTTCAACACTGATGTTTCTTGAGCAACAAATCAGCATATTAGAATGATTTCTGTAGGATCAAATAGAAAATGTTTAATAATTGTAATAATATTTAGCATTATTGTTTTTAATGCATTTTTGATCAAATAAATGTACCCCAAGCATCTGAACAGTAGAGTATGTAGATAAATATTACTGTATTTTTATATTGGTGCATATACCACTGGTGGTGGTTGAGGAGAGATCCCCCCATGATTGTAAAGCGCTTTGGGTGTACAGCAATACACAATAAAGTGCTATATAAATGCATCATTCATTAATTCATAAACATACAAAACAATGGTTACATGTTCTGTATTATTAATTTAAAAAAAAATGAAAAATATGCCTTGAATATTGCGGATTTTAATTTTATTTCTTGCACTTTTAATACTAATTTGATACTTACTTTGATTGAAGAGAGAGGAAAAGTAAAATAATTTTAAATTCATAATTCATTAATAATTTCATTTCACCCTTTAAGCTGTGTCAGAACAAACACAAACTCAAATACAGATTAAATATTGACAAGCATGAAAAAAAAAAAAACTTTTTTTTTTGGCAGAACAGTTTCAAGCATAAAACAAACCTTCTCTGGCAGTTGGGCCTCCACTTCCTTCTTGAGTCTCCTGAGCAGGAAGGGGCGGAGCACTTTGTGCAGACGACGGATGATCAGAATGGTCTCCTCTTCGTTCAGGTCCACCTTTAGAACACGACAGGAAGTTTATGAAGCCAGATTACACAAAAACAGAATTTCAATTTATTGTATCCTGTCTAAATGTACTAGTACACCTACTAAAAGTTTTTATACCTTCTCTCCGGTCATGGCGAATGGAGCGTTGAACCACTGCTCAAAGGTGCTGCAGCTCTTGAAGATGGTGGGCAGCAGGAAGTTGAGCAGCGCCCACAGTTCAGGCAGCTTGTTCTGCAGTGGCGTGCCGGTGAGCAGCACACGCCGAGGCGCCAGGTAGTGTGTGTTCAACACCTGAGTCAGTTTACAGTGGTGATTTTTCATACGGTGACCTTCATCCACTATCATGTACTTCCAACGGAGCTGAAAGAGAGAGAAGCATCAGAAACTGAACGAGAAGTTCGTAGTCAAAAAGCTTATTAAAAAAAATTAACATGTATGATAATGATTGTAACAGAACTTCGTGAGATCACAATGAACTAAGAGTGACAGCTTTTTAGTGACTTTTTCCAGGGGACCCCTATTTTAACTAGGGATGGACGATATCTTATCTCCCCACGATAAGAATTAGTCTTCCCGCAATAATAACGATAAAGTCTAGTTGTTGACATATTTCTGTGTGAGACAGTGTGGAGTGACGTGAAAAAAGGCGGATGTGAAATTGAGCAGCTCCTTCTACAATCTGGAACAGGTTTGGATAGGGCTGTACAGTGCGACAAAAATCAGTCTGAGCCTTGAATAAATGTACTACAGTAGCACGTGTGCGATACAGTTTTACCTGTGTATGAGCCTGTTTATAAAGCTGTTGTCCAACAAAGATATTATTTATTGACGTGCTTTTTCTCCATATTAACTTCATAACATAGTCGGGTGTTTGAAATAACTTATTTTTGTGACCAGACGTGGTTTCGTATCACAGAATAAGGCAGAAATCATACTATTTTATAGCATTATATACCGTGATGAAGGCTATGTCGATTAGCATTGCATTATATATATACTTTATCCTTATAAAAATACCCAAGATTGCTTGAAGAACACAGATACCATATATTTTGTGCAATCGCATGTTTACTGTCTTCAGGTGTCCTCAGTTAAAATTTCTCTATCTGCGTTTTATTCAGCTACAGGATCACTGGATACCTCTGTCCATATTAGGGATTTCCTGGAGCTTTACTGCTACTTTGCATATGTGGAGTTTCTGCACAAGGGCGCCCTCCGGCTTCCAGTATGAATTAAAAAGTCATTACATTACGTGTGAACTGCTCACAACACCCTATTTTGGGTAAAAATAAGAAAGATAATACTTTTCTCTAAAGAAACAGGATTCCCTAAATGATTGTCATTGATATCGCTATCTCAATAAATATCAGAAATTATCGTGATAAATTTTTAAGCCCATATCGCCCATCCCTAAAGCGCTGCCCTTATAAACACTGCAATATTAGGCATTACACGGAGGGAAAGATGAAAAGAAAATGCCATCGAAACTTTTGTGAAGACAGTCAGTTCTCTTCAGAGATGCATTAAAATAATTCATTCATACTTTAATCCATATAATTTCCCTTTGTAAAACCTTTCACTGCCTTCCTTGGTATTTTCACACAAAACAAAACCTCCACTGCATGCTGCGCCTGCGTGAGTGTAGCGTTTAGGTTTTCGAATAGTGCTTTTAATGATAATTAAAATATTAAATGGTAACACTAACTGTCGGGAATTTTTCATCAAACTGTAACCGTTTCAACCCTATTTGTAACCCTCAATCTAGAGTCAGCTTGGTGACCCCTTGTAAATCTTAAACGACCAGGTTGGGATCCACTAGGCTAGAGAACCCTCAGTAATTTAATTTTGCAACCGGGCCTGAGCAGGTTTGTACCTTGGCCAGCACTTGCTTGTCTTTGATGACGTACTCGTAAGTGGTGATCAGCACGTTGAACTTGCCGCTGCGCAAAATGGGAAGAAATGCGCGGCGAGCAGCAGGAGAGCCCTGAGATGAAAACAAGCAAAGAAAATGAGTTATTAATCCTGTAATATCCTTCAGTTACTTGCATCAATGACAGTTTTATTTTGTATTATTTACCATTAGTTTATGAAAAACCTGTTGAATTTGCAAACCTGTTTCATGACATCATTTCATTACTTTGTTTACTACATAAATGAATCAGATAATCACCTTATAAGAAACTTTCACCACAGATGGAGCCCACTTATCAAACTCGTACACCCAGTTCGACAGAGTCCTGTTAGAAAAACAAATGATTAAAAGTACATATCACTGTAATTATTTGTGTTGAAATATTACCAAATGTAATAGATCAATAATACAAAATGACAAAAGGAAGACGGTTTAACCATACATAAGTTACGGGCAGATATACACTGTAGAGTAAGGCTGCATGATATTTCCAATTAAAACCGATCACAATCGCAATATGGTTTAGAGAGGGTATCAAATCATGAAGGCTGCGACTGAAATAAGCATTGTGTGTTTCAGACTGAAGTATGGCACAGTGTTCATCTGCATGCTTGAAGCTCATGATACAGTGTTTCTGTGTCTCGGTTGACAGTAAAGAAATGAAGACATTCTGAAATACCGTACCATGAGCTGCATGTGTAATTGAATACGCAACAGGATTCCCACTCTTTCATGAACACCAGATTCAAGGACTTTTTAAAGCACCATTTATTTTATATCAAGCACCTATCCAATTCACACCCCAGCATATGTAGTGGCATGAAACATTACTTAACATTTCACTTACACTTAACATTAAAAATTTCAGAGTAATAATGTTTTGAATGTGTAGGTTTCATAAATTTAGACCGTTTTGAGCAGTTGTGTTCAAAGGAATTTAATGAAATCCATTGAAGTCAGTACTGGTAATATTCAAATACAATTTCTAAAATA
>NW_015627535.1:549372-549715 GCF_001515625.1 Sinocyclocheilus rhinocerous
TTTTTTCATCTTTGACCTAGAGGAATGCAGCTGCTCAAACATGCAGCTGTTCAAAACGTCAATATTTTTTGAAAATATTTCATTTTAAACCTTGTACATGTGCAAATCTGCAAACAATATAAAGAAAGGAAATAAAAATAGGACTTTCTATTTGCTTTTAAACTGTAAACGCTTTTCACTAAGCTGTTTTTCCAATTTTTCAAGTTCTACATTTTTCTCCTTAGCTCCATGTTGCAGTAAGTTTTGGGAGTTTATTTTTAGTCCATCTCCTATCCTGTCTTGTCTGTCTTGCAGAGACTGACAAAAATGAGCTCCTAAAACTTACTGCCAGATTCTGGAAGAT
>NW_015627535.1:549784-550202 GCF_001515625.1 Sinocyclocheilus rhinocerous
ACTTTAATCTAGCTTGCGCCAACAGTTGTACACAGAAGCAGTTCCGGAGCATGACATATGAGGTCGGCGTTGCGCATGCGCTGGTGAGTCTCGTGAAAACCAACGTTTGTTTACAGGAGCAAAGGAAGCAAAGTTTTTTTACTTTAGTGAGCGCAAGCTAGATTAAATTGATTATTACGTTTTAAATATGAGTCCATAAAGCCTATAAAAAATAGTCTTCATGTATTTCACAGCAATTCAGAATGTTATTCTTATTAAGTAGGGGTCATTTTTTAGGATTTTTTACCCAAGCAAAGTCTCTGAGAACCTGACACCTTGTAATTCTGGAGACTCCAGGAAGGGTTGCAGTTCTGGAAAATAGTGGCACTGGAGAATAAAAGGTTCCTGATGGTTTCACACTTAATTCTTCACATTAATT
>NW_015627535.1:550340-578423 GCF_001515625.1 Sinocyclocheilus rhinocerous
ACTGCAACACCCGCTGACTGCCATTAAACAGCTTGGAAGATCAAAGACTATTTTTAATATAACTCCAATTGGATTCATCTGAAACAAGAAAGTCATATACACCTAGGATGCCTTGAGGGTGAGTAATTAATGGGCTAATTTTCATTTTTGGGTGAACTAACCCTTTAACTTTGAAATTTCTGTACTGCATTAGTTTTTCTCATGGGGATTTAATCATTTTTGACTTTTGAGTTAAGTCTCTTTTTTGGCTCATTTCATCTGTAAAAGAAAACTTGCCTAATAATTCTGCACACCTTAATAAGGAGTTTTCATTTCCAGCCTTCATGGACAATTATAGATCACTTCTAAATGATTAAATACAAAAATAATAAGTGTTATTAAGATTGATGTGGTTTGGAATTGGTAAATTGTGCTTGGAAAAAATGATCAGAATATCAACGTGCCTAATAATTATGCACATGTAAGATGTGCTCCCTTTACACAGAGTGCGCGTCGCGAAATCAAAAGTGAGAGTGAACAGCGAGAGCTCATTTAAATGCGATTTCAATACCCCGCATATTGATAGTGGCTCCCTGACGTGCGAAAATTATATACAATATTAGAATGTTTGCGGGAGCGGGACACACACGTTGCGGGAGTGCGAGGTAATGGTCAGAAATTCAGCGGGAGCGGGCTTAAGAAAACTGTCCCATACAGGGCTCTAAACTGCACATCAACACACACACTAAGTTTTTTTTCCACGCTACCCGGTTCTCCACCCCCAATCATTAGTGCAGTTTCGTTCTGTCTTTGACGGAACATACAGGACAATTTTTGAAATGGGGCCATAAACAAAATATTTCAAATTTAATTCAAGCACTTTCAAGGACCTATGTTTGTTTTCAAGTACTTTCCAGGCCTTGAATCCATATGTCTGAAATTCAAGTACTTTCAAGAAGCGTGGGAACCCTGACACAATCTGCTGAAATAAAAGTTTGATGGTTTAATGTTTGAAACCGAATTATTTCAAATGTAAATAGTATTGTAATTTTACAGTTGTACTATTTTTTATATACTTGATTTTTTTATTTTATAGTATAATAGTAGTGTTACAATACATTGCTTATTTTAATATTTTTATTTAATAATAATCAAAATAATAATTTTTTTTTGTCATATTGAATGGGTCAAAAACATTAAAAATGTGGCCTGTGTAGGAATGGGAGCGGGACACACACGTTGCGGGAGTGCGAGGTAATGGTCAGAAATTCAGCGGGAGCGGGCTTAAGAAAACTGTCCCATACAGGGCTCTAAACTGCACATCAACACACACACTAAGTTTTTTTTCCACGCTACCCGGTTCTCCACCCCCAATCATTAGTGCAGTTTCGTTCTGTCTTTGACGGAACATACAGGACAATTTTTGAAATGGGGCCATAAACAAAATATTTCAAATTTAATTCAAGCACTTTCAAGGACCTATGTTTGTTTTCAAGTACTTTCCAGGCCTTGAATCCATATGTCTGAAATTCAAGTACTTTCAAGAAGCGTGGGAACCCTGACACAATCTGCTGAAATAAAAGTTTGATGGTTTAATGTTTGAAACCGAATTATTTCAAATGTAAATAGTATTGTAATTTTACAGTTGTACTATTTTTTATATACTTGATTTTTTTATTTTATAGTATAATAGTAGTGTTACAATACATTGCTTATTTTAATATTTTTATTTAATAATAATCAAAATAATAATTTTTTTTTGTCATATTGAATGGGTCAAAAACATTAAAAATGTGGCCTGTGTAGGAATTTTTCTGTTTACTTTATGGTTACTGAAATAGGTTTGAATTGGTCTTGTAATGTTTCAGCCCTAAAAGGATGATTCACAAAAAAAAAAAAAATGCAGTTGTAATCACCAACAAAAATCATTGTGGAATGATTAATTCCAAATATAGCTTTTTATGTCATCTAATAAAAATATTGGTATTTTTCATACTGTAATGTATAAAACGCAGAAAGCAAAATACCACAATGTCAGTTTTTCCAGTTTCACGCAGCTCTAGTGTAGAGAATGTGAAAAGTGACTCACGAGAGGGGGACGATGATGAGGAAGGGTCCGTTGAGGCGTTTGTACTCCATGAGGTAGGTGATGAGTGCAATGGTCTGGATGGTTTTTCCCAAACCCATTTCATCAGCCAGAATGCCATTCAAGTTATTGTTATACAGAGACACCAGCCACTCCAGACCTTTGATCTGCAGACGGGACAGACGCAATAACTTCAGCATGCCATTTAACAAATCTGATCAGTTCACTAAAGACTTTGAGGTGTATTTGCAATTTGTTTAGTCTGTAAGGTGCATCTGTACCTGGTACTGTTTGAGCTGTCCATTTATTAACAGACTTGACTGTCTCTCCACCTTCTCTGTGACTGCGTGAGCCACGGCGTAGTACGACTGCAGGCCCCTAACGAACCTGGCATTACCGTATTCATCGTCAACATCCTGCTTAGCATGCCTGTGAAAGACATCATGGATATTATTACAAACACCATAACAACAGAATAGCATTCCAAAAAGAGCATGAAAAACAGGAAACAATCTCATTTGAATGTAGTAAAAAGCACAGCTCTAATTCAGTAACATACTCAATGATGTGACGGGCGTCCACCTCAGACACATCCTCATTGTCTGGATCTGGAAATATCTTCTTCTCCTCTGATGAAGATTGAGAGGTCTGAGGCTGCTCCTCCTCATCATCCTTTACAGAAAAAAAATACAATAGTACATTAATACAATAAAATGCAAAGATATTATTCAATTAATTAAAATATTTATTTTTATCAATACATTAAATCAATGGAAGTTATGAAATGTATAAATGCAGACAACCACATTAAAAAATGTAATTATATAATTCTAAGTAAAATTAAACAAATAGAGGTTATGAAATAAATGTATAAAAGAAAAAACTACCAGACAAGCACAATAATAATAGATTTCTCAAATCTGGTAATTCTAAAAGGTATTTTTGTGATTATAAATAAAAAAATAACCATTGAATTGGAGGTTATGAAATGTATACATGTAAAACTACTAGACAAGCACATTAATATTTTTTTTATTATTGTAATTATATAATTTGTAATTACGCATAAAATTAATTAAACAAATGGAAGTTATGAAATGTATAAACAAAACTACTAGACAATTTTATAATTATATCTAATGTGATTATAATTAATAGAAAGTGGTAAATGTAACATGCATACACTTCATGGTTCATTAAGTATACATTTTACATCTTTATGTGTGTGTAACATCAAATCACAAATGGTTAAAAATGGCTTTCTAATATCAGGCTACTGTATTTGACACAATTATCAGAATCTTAAAATGTGCATAAAGACAAACATTTGTTATCTGTAACAGGTCATGAATGCAGTATATCATGGTAAACTAGCCATTAATCTTATTCTGATGATGGCCTACATTGACATCATGGCCATGAATGCACAAACAAGAGAGTTTTCTCTTCAAGTGCATGTAAAGCCCTTGCAGAAAGCACAGAGTGCTGCTCGAGATGCTGAACAAAAATACAGATATGAGAGCTGAAAAACAGCCATACTTCCTCCTCCTCCGAGCCGCTATCTTCACTATCAGACCGCGGGGCCACCTCGTACCTACAGAAAATGAACAAAATAGCATTCAAACACTTTCTATTGTGCTGCTTTAAATATATGTAAACAATAAATACAGCATATTAAGTGTTTATGATGGGCTACTCCAACCCTTTTCAGTAGTAGATACTCAAGTACTGAGAAATATCATATTTTGAAAGAATGAGATTCTTAAAGTGAGTCTCACTCACCCTGGATTCACCTCCAGCCAGGCATCCAGTTGTCCAGCTTTAGGAGCGTCCATGCCGGTGAGGATCTTCCCACTGTCTACGTGAATCACCTTCACCAGTAAATCACTCATTTGACTGGTCTCATCAAGAGGCTACAGAAGAACACAAAAACATAGCTGTATTAGATTAGTCGCCACTGTGTTTTGGCTAATAAATGCCCTTGATTTTTCAATTATATATTGATGTAAATGTATACATATTTATATACATACTGTATATACAGTGTATATACATACATACTGTATATACAGTGTGTATATATATATATATATATACATACACACACACACTATCTTTTTCAGGCTGATTTATCAATAATCCAGACCATTTTATGAATAGTTTTAAACCAATTCTTTAAAAAGAACTGACTCAAAAGAAAACTCACTCACAAATTGAGCATCATTTTGGGCAAGTTTATCTCTACATATGAGCATTATAAAAGTCTAAAGCAAAGGAGAACTAGAAAATAATAAATTTTATACGATTCCATAATATTTCACGTTGAAGGCCTAAAATTTGATTATGCATACACTGAACAGCGATTCTCAAATACAATTCCACTATGTTCAAGATAATATCTGCAACTGGTTATGGGATATACCCAAAATAGCTGAAATTAAATTAACTTCTACAGATTTTACTCAAAACTCCCTTACCAAAATGAAAAATTATTTTGAATAAACTAAAGCATGAATTGCCACAAGAGATTAATTAGCGCAAATGACCAGCCAAGCTAATTGCAAAAAGCCAAACATAACCAAATATACTTAAAGATCTCACCTCTCCATCTGGACCCAGAGCAGGAGCTCCACTCTCAGCATTCTCTGGCTTCTGTGAGGAGAAAAGCAGACAGAAAGATCTCGCACACTACTGGATAAACAACTGAGAACAACTCGAATTAAATTCCATTACAGAAACTCTTTCTAATCTAGTAAATCTCAGCACCTTCTTTTTCTTCTTCTTCTTCTTGTCTTTGAGGGCCTGGACAGCTTTGTGAGCTCTGACGAGCTCGGTGAGGTTGGCCACATACTCGTCTGTCTGCTGCAGCAAGTAAGCCAGACGTTTGTCCTTCTTCTGATCGATCAGGTTCCTGTAACCCTCTTCATCTTCAGCCTAAAAGAAACACACACAAAAGATGTTTTTTTAGACATTTGTTCAGAATAACAGATCCACCAGTTTAAATTGTATTTATATGTCAGGTAAAAAAAGCACGTCTGTGCATCTCACCATCAGCCTTCTCATTCTCTCCTTCTCAATACGCTCATTCTCCTTCTTCTGCTCTCTCTCCGTGTTGGCGTGGTACGTGGCTATGGCTTTGGTCACCTTCTGGATCTTTGCGGTGATGGAGCGATGATAATCCTTGAAGTCCTTTGCATGCTGCAGGATGCTGTTGAGATACTCCTACAATCGCAAAAACAGAACAGGCGGTTCCGGCACGAACAATCTTTTGTCATTTCTGAATCAGGTTTAGGGGGTGAAGCACACATTCTGCATGATTTCATACAAGCAGCCGCCAGAACGGTCCAGTACCTGGTGTTTCTGACGGCGCTTGCGTTCCTGCTCGATCTTCTGCTGCTTCTCCAGTTTCTCTGTGATACGAGCCTCACGCAGGGACTGTCTCTTGCTGCGCTTGTAGGCCTTGCCATTGAGCGCTGTCTCTAGGGCCGTGTCACGCCGCATGCACACTACAACCTCCTGGCGGAGCTGTGTTAAGATGGACAACATGGGTCAAAAACCACTAAAATGTAGCAGGACTGGGCTGAAGTCAATTACAACCACCTTCCAGAGCATTCTGCATTCTAATTCTTTATTGTATAACTTTTTAATAAACAAATTCGTTTATCATATAAGAAAATGTCTCTTGTGTGGAATTAATTTGAGCTGGGTGACAATGACAACAGAATTGCCATTTGTAAGCTCTGCAAAAAAACGAAAGTCACCTATTCTCCGTAATAAGTAGATGCAAGTCATACCTGTCTCTGAAAGTTCAGGAGCCTAAGTGCCTTGAGCTCAATATTGGCTTTGGTCCTCAAGTCTCCAGCCAGAGAGCCTGGAAGGTTCTCCAGCTCCTGAATACGATGAGAAATACGAGCCTGTAACCTGACAGATTGAAACGACAACATCAAATGTTGGTGAAGCCAGTTAAAAAGGTTGTGTTTCCAGGATTTGAAGAGTGTGTTTACTCTAAAACATCAATATTTGCCATTTCTTTTCCTCATCTCACCTGTACTCTCTCTCCTGGAGGATCTCCACTGGGTCCAGGCCCCGGGGTTTCTGGATGGGTGTGATGCGGTTCTGTTTCTGATGAAGCACCATGGGCGGCTGCGTCGGTTGTCCTGGAGATTGGGTCTGAGGGGGCATGACGGGCGAGGCAGCGGGAGGAACTGAAGGTGGTGCTGGAGACGGGCGTCCCGTGGGCTGAGGAGGTATCAGCTTCTGTGGTGCACTTGCAGGGGCGGCAGCATTCACCATGGGCCCTAGGATTACAAAGACATGGTAAATATGTGACTCTGAGATACGACTGTCTCTTCAGGTTTATAGAATGCAATATGAAGGCTAAATTTTGAATTGATAATTGGTAGTGACTGTGGATAATTTTCACAATTTACTGACCTTCAGGCCAAGATTTAGGTGGTCCATTGGTGGGTTGTCCCTGCAGGCCTAGAGGAACACCAGAAGGTCCTGGAGGTGGCATGTTTGGTCCAACCATTCCTGTAACATATAAAAAGATACTTTTATAAATATAAATTATAATTATATTTTAGGACAGTTTAGGAGATGTTCTACATTTTGAAAGATTGAAGCTAATTTAAAAAGATTAAAATACTATATTAAAATTAGGGGTGACCCTGAATAGTTGAAGATTCGATGCTTCGATAGGAGGAGCCCGATTCGACTACCAATCTCACAGTCGAATATTCGCGGGGTGTTATGATCATGCCAATTTGGCTATATGGGGGTGCTCAAATGTCTGATTTCACATAGAACTACCGGTTTTCTCCAAATAAGTTAATATACAGTCTATTAAAATAATGCTGTAAATAAAAATCTGAAAAGAAAGAAGCTTCAAATAAATATTTTAGCGTGCGTGAATAAATCCAGCCGTCCCTATAGATTTAAGTTTCACTTTCCATAATCCGTGACCAAGCGAGAAGCATCTTGGCGGCAGGGATTTAAAACTTTAACAAGACTCAAAACTGACACAGACAGAGAGTGAAAGACTGGATTTTTTCGAACAGGTAGGGTACAAGTGATTTCAAAACATTTCAGCCGGTGTATATATCTCGTGTATATTTTATCTATCTTGTATAAGATGCATTTGGTTGAGTTGCGCTGCAGTAAAGCGCTTCCTTGTAGTACTACGGCAGGGGTGTCCAAACTACGGCCCGCGGATGAATTTTATGCGGCCCGCAGCTGTCTTAATAGTCTATATTATGTTCATTCAGAGCCGCACAGACACGTTCGTGCATTAGGGGCATTTTATGCAGATAGCCTATAAGTCATAATATTAACGTTATGTTGTAGAAATAACGAAGCGTATTCTATATGAGATAAATGAGTTAAATCCCATTGATTAAAAACCTGCTGCTTCATTCTACTGGTCATCTTCAGCACACGCAGCTCAAAACAGAAATACAGAACATTAATAACTACTGTCATATACATAATGTTATAATGAGAGCACTATTGTAAACAATTTTGTGAATTCTTAGGGTTTCGCTGACGTTTAATTTTAACTATCTTTTAATCAAAACATAAAACATTTACCACGTTTTTATCTGCGAGGCGTCCGTTACTCATTTTCCCTGTGTGTTAACATAATTATGACTGTCGAATGTCTGACTTTACACCTTGGTAATGTATTTTGCCGCACCCCCAAAACATATGATTCGACTATCAGTCGAATATCGGCAAGATTCGAAAATTCCGATTCGACTATGAAAATCCTTAGTCGGGGACACCCCTAATTAAAATATTTGGTTACACTTTACATTTTATGGTGTCCTTGTTACAGTGTCACTGTACATTTAAAGACTGAGTAATACTGATTAAATAATAAATATATGTGCTTAATGTGCAGGAAATTATGAAAATAATGCAATTAAAAAAAACATCCCAAAAACAAACTTTAACTTAATCTAATTTCATATGGTGCTTATTTCAGCATTTTGGAGAGCTTTGAATTTATTACTCACCATGTGGTCTGTTGTAGTTGGGTCCCCCAGGTCCGAGGCCTCCTGGTCCAGGTGGTCCTGCTCCTTGTCCTGAGGCAGGGGGCATATTGGGCATCCCCTGCTGCATGCCTGGCATGGGCCGTTTTCCCTGCACCGCGATCTGTAGGTGGTCAGGTAGAGATTGCCCGCGTGCCAGCATCTTATAGGCCATGATCTGTGCCCGCAGTTGGTGAAGCTGGTTTTGGTTAAAAGGAGTGGGCCCGCCGGCTCCACCAGGTCCACCTGCATTTGGAGGTCCTCCACTGGGTCCTGAACCTGCAACACCACCAGCACCACCACTGCGGTTCTGCTGACCCATGGCCTGTGGGTCACCGCCCTCCATGGCACCAGAACCAGTAGGCATCATGGGGCCAGACGGAGGGCCGTTAGCAGGTACCGGACTGGGGGCATGTTCAGAACCACCCAGAGGAGAGGGGTAGCCTATAAAAAATATGACATAGATTTTTACATTTTCAGAAGAAATTTCAGAAGAAAAAAAAACAACAACCATGCTGCCAAGCACTGAATGTTTTCCAATGCATTGCTAATGTCACTGCTAATGCGTTCTGAATTTGAGGTGCCATTTATGTCTGTGGCACAATGCAGGATGGGTTACACTGCAAAATGTAATACTTAAGGGTTTGATACTTGATCTATGATCAATACATTTAGTGAAGGCAAAGGCTGCAGGAAATCAGAGGGGAAAAAACTGTAGTACATCATGAAGTAAAAAAAAAAAATCTAATCATGAAAGATTTATAGAATACCAAATCCTACAAAAAAGGTCTAATTTTGTGAATGAAAATTCACAAGTTGTTCCAGTTGTTTTACAGAACTGCACAAACAACAAACATTCATTTCTGTTGCTCACATCTCTTTAAACGCATCCTAATTTTGTATTTGTTTCTTTTTCTGTCATGACTTTGCGGTTTTACAACAGCTGTGGGTCTTTCTGTTTCAAAAGTGTAACCCTGTTCACCCAAAATTTCTCTCTGTATGGAAAACAAGCATGTGACCCAGCGGAGGAACAAAGCAATGCACATTGCACATCAAAGGGAAATGTGAGCAAACAGGTTGGATGGCTTTTCTATACCCAGTCTAAACAGTGTAGCAGTGATCATCTGTTCTCTATATAACAGACACAGAGCTCACAAAACATCTGCATATCTTATATTTCACACGTGTGCATGTGTATGATAAAATATAGCTAGAAGGAGAGAAGGACATATATAGAAAGACAGACAGAATGATAGAAAGAATGACAGAAAGAGTGATAGAACAGAGAGAGCACCAGACAAAAAGAACAAGCCAGATAGAAAGAATGATAGACAGAACAACAGAATGACAGACAGATAGAACAACAGACAGATAGACAGAATGACAGAGCGACAGACAGATACAAAGAACAATAAATAGGCAGAACGATAGACAGACAAGCAGAACGGCATAGATAGAAAGAGAGTGCGAGCAACAGACAAATACAAATAAACAGACAGGCAGAATGACAGAACAACAGACAGAAAAAAATACACAAAACGATAGAAAAAGCGATAGTGGCAGAAAGAGCTATAGGCAAGGCAAGACAGAAAGAGCAACAGAGAAACAAAGAAAGACAGAAAGAGCGATAGAGACAGAAAGATAGACAGCTAGAAAGATGAGAGAATGAAAAAAAAAAATCACAGAGAACAAAAACAGTGATAGAGCAACAGACAGATACAAAGAAACACAGATAGGTAGAATGACAGACAGACAGATAGAAAGTACAATAGACAGATAAAATGACAGAAAGAGTGATAGAGCAACAGACAGATACAAAGAAACAGTCAGGTAGAACAATAAACAGACAGAACGACAGACAGACAGAGACAGAACGACAGAGAAAAAGAAGGAGAAATAGAGTGACAGAAAGATACAAAGATACATAGATGGAACGACAGATATAGAACAATAGATAGAAAGAACGACAGACAGAACAACAAAATAAATCCAAAGAAACAGACAGGCAAACGATAGACAAACAGGGGTGCGTTTCCCAAAAACAACTATGGTCGCAAGTTCTGTCATTACCAATAGAGTTTAATGGAACTTACCACCATAGTTAGCTAACTATGCTTTCAGGAAACGCACCCCAGAACGACAGAAGATAGATAGAAAGAAGGATAGAGCCACAGACAGACACAAACAGGTTGAAAGACAGATAGAGTGACAGAAAGAGTGATAGAGAGGAAGAAAAAGTGAGAGCATCAGAAAGAGTGACAGCCAGATAAAAAGAAACATAGGTAGAAGGATAGACAGAAAGATACCCTGAGAGTGTTGGTCCAAAGGACTGGGTGGAGGCCCCATGCCACTGTGCCCACCCTGTCTCATGCCCATACCCTTCATTTGAGCGTAGCGTTGATCTTCAGGAATGACTCTCTCATGCATGCCTTCCATGGGCTTCAAAACAATACAAAATAAAGAATGACTCAATGAAACCATCCAAACAACAGAAACGAAAGACATGCCACAAAACCACAATGAATCCGACACATATTGATAAAACTAGGGCTGGGCAATATAGCTAAAAAAATTATCAAGATAAAATGTTTCATGTCATTCGGTATCGATAATTACTGACATTTTTTTAATAACTTTTCTTAAACAGAGCAGTAGAAAACGGTTTAAATTTAACAACTGTATTTTTAATTTACCCTATTTATTAAGACAAACAACTTATTTTAGTTTTAACAGTCAAACACAAAATAAAATTGAAACAAATATCTCCTCTCTTATATTTTATATGCAGATTAAATAAGCGTTAAGGAAACATTTGGCCTGTCTGTGGAGGCCACAGGAGGGCGCACTGAGCAAAATAATGCACTTTACTAAATTGTTTATTCAAAGCTATCAAATAACAGTTGTCTATATAAAAAGTGCACACCGTCTAACTAATATTTAATTTAATTTCGTAAATTGCATAAACAATTATGAACAAAACAGCATCATGTATTTATGCATAGCTTAATACAAATCGCCAAAGCGCCGATCACAAGATTGCATTTAAAATGCAGTGGAATGGAATAAACCCCCCACAAATTCTCGAGACATGTTTTCTAAAAGTTGAACCTCTTTTAACTTTACATGGCTTTCTATTCATCTCTTGTGCGAGACGCGAGTGCAACAGTCATATAGTTGTGCGTCTCAAGAATGCGCAGAATATGCGTTCTGCATGACTGGCTTGGTTTCAGTTTTAACCAAACCAATATCTTCTCTGCATTGAGCTTCTATACTGCTCTAATATTTTGAATGAAAAACGCAGCAGTGGCGCATCTTGTGGGTTCAACTGGATAGATTAACAAAAACATTAAAAAGCAACAATGACACTTACATCATCACCGCATCTCGCGCGCCACTGATAAGGCTCCCTGATGCACACCTAAAATTCAAATACACCATTTTTGCAATTCCAATTTATTTTAAATTCGACTAACATTTCTTTTTTGATTCAGTCTCCTCATCGCAGGCAGGCACGGCACTCATTTCAGCATGTGTTTGTGTGTTCTATTGGCTGTCTGCTTGTCACTCATAATGTGCCTTTAAATGAAAAAAGTGTGAAACTATCGTGCGATATATCAAATATTTGCTATCGTTATCGATGATGGTGTACCGTCGATAAATATCGATACCGTTTTATCGCCTAGGCCTAGATAAAACCTGGTAGTACCTTGTGCAACTGGTGCATGTTGTCCTGGGGGTAACCTGAGGGGCCCTGTGGAGGTAGTGGATGTCCTGAGGAGGGGGGCCCAGGGCTGGGGCCCATCATTCCATGGGCAGAGCCAGGTGAGGGTCCAGGACTAGGTCCTAACATGGCCCCTGGAGACGGCCCAGGGCCTGGGGAAGGGCCCGGCCGAGGGGTCCCGCCCATAGGTGGGTCAGGAGTGGACATCTCTCAGCAGAGCCGGAAGAAGTGAGAGGCAGAAAAACAGTGTTCTGTATCTGTTTTCAAAAAAAACTGTAAAATAAAATAAAATGAATTTTAATCCAGCAGCCTTGATGAACAAGATATATTATGCTGACATACATGGGAAACATGCTTTAAAAATAAAATACAATTATTAAAATTAAAATTATTTAATTTCAAATAATATAAAAATACACTGCCCGTCCCAAAAAAAAAAAAAAAAAAAAAAAATCTCACACTCTAATATTTCGTTGGACCGCCTTTAGCTTTGATTACGGCACGCATTCGCCGTGGCATTGTTTCGATAAGCTTTTGCAATGTCACAACATTTATTCCTGTCCAGAGTTGCATTAATTTTTCACCAAGATCTTGTATTGATGATGGGAGAGTCGGACCGCTGCGCAAAGTCTTCTCCAGCACATCCCAAAGATTCTCAATGGGGTTAAGGTCTGGACTCTGTGGTGGCCAATCCATGTGTGAAAATGATGTCTCATGCTCCCTGAACCACTCTTTCACAATTTGAGCCCGATGAATCCTGGCATTGTCATCTTGGAATATGCCCGTGCCATCAGGGAAGAAAAAATCCATTGATGGAATAACCTGGTCATTCAGTATATTCAGGAAGTCAGCTGACCTCATTCTTTGGGCACATAACGTTGCTGAACCTAGACCTGACCAACTGCAGCAACCCCAGATCATAGCACTGCCCCCACAGGCTTGTACGGTAGGCACTAGGCATGATGGGTGCATCACTTCATCCGCCTCTCTTCTTACCCTGATGCGCCCATCACTCTGGAACAGGGTAAATCTGGACTCATCAGACCACATGACCTTCTTCCATTGCTCCAGAGTCCAATCTTTATGCTCCCTAGCAAATTGAAGCCTTTTTTTCCCGATTAGCCTCACTGACCAAAGATTCTCAATGGGGTTAAGGTCTGGACTCTGTGGTGGCCAATCCATGTGTGAAAATGATGTCTCATGCTCCCTGAACCACTCTTTCACAATTTGAAACAATCATCCATGCAGTAATTATCCAATTAATTAATCTGTGCCTTAATATATGTCAATGACTACATTAAAATATTTCAGTGAAGACTCCAAATTGGTTTTTGTTATCAGATTGTATTTCAGTTTGCCTTTTAGATATTTTAAACTCAGTCTAATGTTGATATGCAAAATAATATACATACACAGACACACACACATATACGAGGGGCAAAAACCTTTTCACGGCACTGTATATAGTTCACCTTTCATATATACTGTGTGTGTGTGTGTGTGTATATATATATATATATATATATATATATATTGAAAGGAGACTCCACTCTATTTGAAACACTCTGGCATTTAAAACATTTAAAAACAATTTAAAAAATAATAATAATTAAAAAAAAATCAAACTACAGATTACAACAATTAGAGGGCAGAATAAAACATTAAATTACACTAATGTATTTTCTTCAGCATTGAAAACACCATGCTATAAAAAGTATCCTCATAATGTGCTTCAGCTTTAAATAATGTTGAATGTCAGGGTTTATTGTGACAACATGCTACACCATCGGGGCAAGTTGTCACAGAGGTAAATGAACTGTACAATTTTTCCCAGCCTATAACAATGGAAATGTTCAATGGTGTTTTATGCACAAGTATATAAACACTGACACAAACAAAATCACCCTGAGAAATATTCACTGGAGCAAACATTGTGACAACTAGCCCCGGTGCTAATTATACAACAACTTGCATCTTCTACCGGCTCTTAGCAACTGTTTTTAACCATGTGTGACCCTAGACCACAAAACCAGTCTTAAGTCACTGGGGTATATTTGTAGTAATAGCCAAAAATACATTGTATGGGTCAAAATTATTGATTTTTCTTTTATGCCAAAAATCATTAGGATATTAAGTAAAGATCGTGTTCCATGAACATATTTTGTAAATTTCCTACTGTAAATATATCAAAACTTTATTTTTTTTATTAACAATATGCATTGCTAAGAACTTCATTTGGACAACTTTAAAGGCGATTTCCTCAATATTTAGATTTTTTTGCACCCTCCGATTCCAGATTTTCAAATAGTTGTATCTCGGCCAAATATTGTCCTATCCTAACGAAAAATTGACCCTTATGACTGGTTTTGTGGTCCAAGGTCACATATGTCACAAACATGCGTAATATTTCATTCATGAAAAAGCTGAAAGTAAACTCTAATTAATACAAACTAATTAACTTTAATGATGTAATTTCTTCCTAAAAAATGCATATGCCGGTTAACAAACTGTTTACGAGTTTATTTACCATAACAACTAAATATTTACAAACATGTATAATTAGTTATGGTGTAAAACGATCTTATATAAAATAAATAAAATGTATCAATGAGCAATGATAAATGAATAAACGCCAAATTCAGTTTTTCTTTTTCCCCCAAGGCTAACGTGAATTAGCAGCCGGCTAACATTGTATAACGTTAGCTAAAATATCCCACATTCATTAAAGCTTATTTTCAACATTATAATAAATCACGACATAATGGTGCAGGTAATTTGTGAAATGTATATAAAATTATAGCAAAGCTAAAATTATTTAATGATTTTTAAGTACGTGACCCAAAGTAGGGAACAAGAGATAGATTAGAGCTCCATTAAAGCCAAAGACATAAAACAAAGCGACTTTTAACCGGTTAAAACATTTCCGTTATGTTTTTTTGACCTGACTGCTTGTGTTGGCCGAGAGTTTAAACGTTATTTTAGTCATTTAAATCAGTTTAAAAACCACAAACAAGACCTAAATGGGAAGACAAAGAACGGCAAAGGACCGGGTTGTGTGTCTGTGTGATTACAGTCGGCCATGCTGTGCTTCTCCGTGTCCGTGTGTGCTTTTAAAACGGAATAATTTGAGTTATAAAGCTCGAGCACAGAAGTAAAGCATTTTTTTTTAAGATGATTGATCCTACCCGCCTCCCGTACGCTTGACCCCGGTCCCCCGCTCGCGTTACATTCCCAAAACGTATTCATTCATTCTGCCGCTGCTGTGGTAGTGCGATGTCGACTGATCCGAGCACAGCAAACCGGCGAAATAATCAACTTACCCGCGTTCTGTAACGGTTACAAAATGTATCAGTTTAAAAGTCCGCCATGACGTCATGTGTTCTACAATCATTGTGGCGTGTTTAGAGCGTGACTTACAGTATAGATTCGCGCCGGTAGCTTCCGTACTATTCGGCAAATCTAGAAACAAAGGGCAGCTCAGCTAGTTCCTCTTCCCTCTCACTTCCCCCTCCCGAGAGCGGCCTAAACGCATCAGTCAGCGGCTCGCGAGCGCCCCCTAACATCAACGACCGGAAGCTCCTGGTTTGAGCCTCATGCAGAGCGGAATGTAGGCTGCATGGCTGAATGGGGGATGGGTGTTGCTGGATGCCTTCTGGAAACCTACTTATATATATATATATACATACAGGGCTGGGAAGGTTACTTTTAAAATGTATTTCACTACAGATTACAAAATGCATGATTTAAGAAGTAATCAGTAATGTATTTCGTTAGATTTCTCAGGTTTAGTAACTTAATCGAAATATTTTAGAATACTTTGAAATACTTAAGCTATACACAAAGGAACATATTAATGTCTTGTTTTTATGTTTTCCAACTCTAAATAAAAGTGACATCTACCAGTCATGAGATTTGCGTTTTCCTTGCATTTTATTTTTAACATCAGTTTTCCACAGCATTTCTATGAACAACAAAAAAATGTTGTGTCATTTAGATCTACCAATCAATATAAATTCAATTTGAATACAATGAATGGGATTCCGTGCTGTTTCATGCTGCATTCCAAGCTTCAAAACGAATCCAAACACACCAAACATATCATAAAAATAGCCAAAACAACTGGCACAGTTCTCCAAGTTATACAATAGATTTGTTTAATGAATGGACCAAACTTTAAGTGATTACTTCACTGATAATCCTCTCTATGGAGAAGCGATCGGCACAAAAGAATCGCTGAGTCAAAATTGACAGGGATCGTTTCCCAAAGCAACGGTCGAAAGTCGTTATAGTTCAATGTAATTTAAAAAACAAAGTTGCTAAAGGAAGGTCGATTTGTTGCTAAAAGTTGCTAAATGACGTTGTGATGTCTGCTACCCCAAATACTACTGTGTGCATTAAAATCACCACACATAATCATTTTGTTTGATGATTCTCCCATGGCACTTTTCAGAATGCCTACTGACAATTCCGAAGAGGGATTATAAAAATTTACTAATCTGATTACCCCCTGTATACCCATTACTTCTATACATATGCTCTCTGCATTACTTTCACTATTTACATACATGTATATCACATTTTCTTTTATGAATGTCGCACATCCCCCACCTCTACCATTATTCCCGTCTTTCCTTATTACTTCATATCCATTCAGCTTAAAATCGAATGACTTGCATAACCATGTTTCTTGTACACAAATTATATCAGGAGATTTATTCAATACACACATATATTATCTATATTCTCTTACTTAATTAATTCTTTTATAAACCTAATAATATCATCATATATCTTGTTAGCTGATTTCCCCAATAAACCTGACAAAGAAAAGTCATGGTGTTTTACTTTCTTCATTGACTGAATAAGGCGACATCTCTCATTGTTGTATTTTACACATTGAAGTAGTACATGTTCAACTGTTTCTTGTTGATTACAGTGTATACATTCCCCAGTTGGGTGCTTACCAATTCTATATAACGTACTATTAAGTCCAGTATGCCCAATTCTAAGGCGTGTAATGATATTTCCTTCCCTTCGATTCCTACTCTCCTTTCTCCCAGCGTCAACTGTTTTTTGTATATTATACAAATGTCTACCCGTTCCATGGTCATCCCAATATATCTGCCAAACTGATTGTGTATATATTCTAATGTATACTTTAGCTTCTGTTTTACTTAATGGAATATGTAGATCTACTTGTTTTATACTTAGAGCTTGCTTAGCCAGAATATCCACCTTCTCATTTCCCTCCACACCAACATAGACGTTATAACGCGCGGACCCTATGGCGTGGACGCGTAAACACAAGATTTCCGGTATCAAAATAAAAGTCACATCAACTAGTACTGTAAACCCTGCATTTTTTTATTTATTTATCAGTGTATAATCTTTTATAACATTTAATTTATATAAAGTATATAATATATGTAATTTTTTTAATATAATGTTTAGAATATCTAAAATTACTGAATTATAATTAATTATAATAATGATATAATATATACAATTATATAATTAATATATTATTATATATATTCTCACAGAAGTGAGTACACCCCTCACATTTTTGTAAATATTTTATTATAAGGCCGTAAAGACAAATACTTCTTTAGACGTTATGTGTACAGACGATATAACGCGTGGACGCGTAATTGCGTCTAAACACGTTATTTCGTGTATAGACGTTATAACGCGCGGACCCTATGGCGTGGACGCGTAAACACAAGATTTCCGGTATCAAAATAAAAGTCACATCAACTAGTACTGTAAACCCTGCATTTTTTTATTTATTTATCAGTGTATAATCTTTTATAACATTTAATTTATATAAAGTATATAATATATGTAATTTTTTATATAATGTTTAGAATATCTAAAATTACTAAATTATAATTAATTATAATAATTATATAATATATACAATTATATAATAATTATATAATTAATATATTATTATATATATATTATATTTTGACATTTGACACAAGTCTTATGATTTTCATTTCAGTTTTCAAGGTAATTAAATAAGCGGTTTTCAACCACTTTAAAGTACATGAAAGTATGGTTGTAAAAACATGGTTTTATTCAAATGATCAATTCCACAATCAAGCTGAGATAATAACACACACACATGATGTACTTATGTAATTAGTGTTAGTGACAGTAAGAATACAATTACCTGGAAATAATTTTGTAATTGTGATCCTGGTCCTCCATACACAAAGCAATGGTGTCACCAGCATAGAAATACGGTGATGTATACACATTTTCAAAGCCTCTTGTATTTCCAACTATGGTTTTTGAAGGAATATTTTTTTTTTTTTAAATACACAGATATTAAAATATGTTAAGTGCCCATTTTTTTCCATAAGGCTTTTTTTCAGATAAATGTGGACACTGCAACCTCAAAGATGTACATGCATTTTCATTTAGTTTGTGCAGATAATACAAATGGTTACATCAGGACATTGTACGGTTTTGTTTTCAATAGAATGGTTTCAAACTTTAAAAGAACACACTAGCTGATATGCTTGTGAACTCATAACACAAAGAATTCATATTAAATTGATGCGTTGTAGCCAAGTATGGTGTCCAATACTCTGAATTGCTGCATTTCACCCATCCAGTGCACACACACAGCAGTGAGTATTGACCACACACACATACACACACACACTGTGAACTCACACCCGGAGCAGTGCCCTGTTGAAAAAAACAGCATATGCTGGTTACGTATGTTTTGAAGCATGACCGCTGATTTGAGCTGGTTACAAAAAATAAATAAATCAATTTGTCACTGGGGTAGTAGGCCAACGATATGTAGACTTAAAATACTAATATGTACCATTTAGGGGGTACTAAGATGTATCTTTTAGCTTTTGTACCTTAGCTAAGGTTGCCAACCGTTTCATAATTGTCCCGTATTTAAGGCATCAAAGAAGCGTTCTGTATGAAAGCCATATAGAATGCAATTTGTCCTGTATTTAAGGCATATGCCATATGACTATCCAGAACATATAACAAACTCTAAACTGAAAATTAATCATTCTTTTTGGACAAGTCATTGTTTGATTTGTGAACATAGCCATTCGAGGAAGGCTTTAAGACCAAGCGAAATCCTCTGGCAATTGTCCTCACCATCTGCATTTTGACTTCAGCAAATCAGTTTTGGCAAATGCAAACAACTTGATTATTTTTCAACATCCAGCCACGCAAGAAAACATGAAATCTGCCTGAGGGGAAGACTTGATCAATAAGGGAAGTGGTCTTTCGCTATTGGAAGTAGTTGCTAATGTTGTTAAACAGATACAAACATTTTACATTTAATTAACTTCTAGAGTATTTTTAACCTTGGACCTTATTCTTGAAGCACAGAATGATCAATAAAGTGTCAAGCACCAAAAGTAGCCCATATTAATTCTATAGTTTCTCTTTAATTGAAAAATATGCATTTTCACACACACACACACACACACACACACACACACACACACAGACAGTGAACTCACAGCCGGAGCAGTGCCTTGTTGAAAAAAACGGCATATGCTGGTTACGTATGTTTTGAAGCATGGCAGCTGATTTGAGCTGGTTTAAACTGAGGAATTGGGGGTTAGGTGCCTTGCTCAAGGGAACCACAGTTGTGGGTAATGAGAGTGGAAGAGAGTGCTGTCCATTCACTCAACTGCTCCACACTTCAACAGCCTTCAACAAAAGTACAAATGTAAATAAAGAAACACTCACTCCAACAGAAATACAAATTTAAAGAATTAAGACATTCCAACAAAAGTACAAAAACAAAGAATTGAAAAACCTCAACAGAAGTATGTACCATGTAGTATAAAAAGACACAATTTCATCTATGATATGCCTGCTTTTGTGTGTGCAAGTGTTTGTATCCAACTATGTGCTTAAGTGTGCGTAATGCATTCTTCCATATTTGTGTGTATGTAAGTGTGGGTCAGAGCAAGCGTGTTTGTTCACAAGCAGGTTTTACATACAAACCCTTCATCTTGAGAAATTACTCCTATTGCTATTTTTTCCTCTCCCTGCATTCTGCCAAAAAAAAAACCAAAAAAAAACACAGAATTATTATATGAACAGATTACAAAATTATATTGTACATTAAAATATATGTATTTATATTTGCATTTAACCCTAAAAAAATTTCAATAGACCTAAACTACAGGCTTACTTTGCCTTTTTTAGACTTCCCTGCATTTAAGTGATAATCAGACCAACATGATTAAAATTTGACCAATCAAATGTTGATATTCAAATAAAGTACTGTAGTCAACCCTGGAAATATTTGTCAAATACAAATTTCATTTTTGTTATTTTTTGTCGACACTGACGGCTTACAAGAATGCCTGTTTTGTGTAGCTGAATGCTATTGTGTCACACTGAGATTTTTAGATTTCAACAGTAGGTAAAAGTTTACTAAGAAAATTCAATACTGTAGTACACAAAAAATATGCACATTTGTACAATACATTTACATTTAATCATTTAGCAGATGCTTTTATCCAAAGCGACTTACAAATGAGGAGAACAATAGAAGCAGTCAAATCAACAATAGGCCAACAATATGCAAGTGCAGCACAGTAGGCTACACATAGCAAGGATTTATTTTTTTTACAATTATTTATAATAGATATAGAATAGTAAGTGTTAGTTTTACTGAGTCAAGTGTTGACGAAAAAGATGCGGCTTTAGCTGTTTCTTGAAAATGGCTAAAGACTCAGCAGCTCAGGTTAAGATAGGCAGGTCATTACACCAGCTTTGAACAGTCAAGGTAAAGGTCAGCAAAAATGATTTTGTGCCTCTTTGAGATGGCACCACAAGGCACCGTTCACCGACACTATTCCTGTCTGGATAGAACAAGAGCTTGGACAAGAAGTTGTGTAGCTGTTCTGATAGGAGGGGCTTGATCCTCCTAATTTTGTACAAGGCAAATCTGCAGAACCGTTCTAGCAATGTGGTCTGTAAGTTTAACTGATCATCAATCACAAGTCCAAGGTTCCAGGCTGTCCTGCATGGAATCATGGTTGATGAGCCCAGCTGAATGGAGAAGTTGTGATGAAGTGTTGGTTTAGCTGGGACCACAAGCAGTTCTGTCTTTGCAAGGTTGAGTTGAGAAATGCCTGTCAGGCAGGCCGTGATGCGAGCAGCTATACCGTCAGATCCTCTGAGAGGCAAGACATTTATTTTAATCAGTTACATGCAAACACAAATTAACATTTATGTCCATTTTTACATGTAATGTCATATAGTGAACAGAAAATTGCAACAATATATAATCCATTAAAATTAATTAATTAAATAGGCCTAAATACATAAGTGTGCTCGTTGTACCACAGCGTTGGACTAATTTCAAAGGAGCAACTGAGTCTAATGTGCTGGAAAAGAGAGAGTCAATAGTTTCTATTGTAACATTGAGTTCTTCTAAGCTATCTGGGATGCTAAGGAGATTAAACTGATCAGAAAGAATATTTATAAAGTAATCTCTAGTGGTAGAAATGATACTTCTACCATATTTGTAACAGGGATGAAAGTATACATGAGACTATAATGATCTGACCAAAACAAACACGCCCCTCTCTTCATTGCTCCGCCTCCAAAGCTCTCCCTCCAATCCTAACCGCCGTGCTCCGAGTCAGCCTCAAATCCCAATCACTGGCATTGCGAGCAATGCGAGGCACGCACACTAACAAGTACACTAAACAGTAAACACTGCATTCTCTAGCAGTCATCAGCGTGCACAACTTTCACTAGCCAGCCTCCATTACACACAAAATTCAAGGGTGGATGTCTATCTATCGTAGCAGAAGCGCAACAAAATATTACTTCACGAAAAATAACACAGAGATGATGAACGAATGACAAGGAAGCACAAAAAATGAACATACAGTACACAAAAGAGTGAATACGATTAAGAGTTCATTGTTAGTTGCCAACAGCACAGCAGCTGTAGACAAACAATGACACTCAAAACCAGTGTTACTCACATAGGTTAAAATTAATGTGGTTGTATCACACGCACACACACACACTCATGCTCACATGCGCACGCATGCACACACACACGCACACACCTGTTGGTGCACACTGCATCTGTCTAGAAAGAAATATAAATAACTAAAAACCTAAAAAAAAAATGTTTTACCTGAGCCGATTCTTAATTGTTGAATAGGACACGCCCAGAATGTCTCCAACTTGGCGAGCAGTAAAGTTGAGGGACAGTAGAAAGTTGAGCTGGTCAACAGATATGTCCCGCCTTGGTCGCCCTACACCACCGCTCCTCGGAAAGGGAGACTGATAACTGTGTGCATCCTCTAGAAAAGGGATAGAGAAATTAGGTCATGTCAACATTTATACTTTCTCTTTTGTTAATAATCGCAAATCAATCCACACTGCACTGAGACATTTTTAATGTCAGTAGCTATAAATTAGATGAGACTGGGGTTAGTCAGCACACTTGTTATTCTTTGCTGAATATCTTTGGTGGAACAAACATTAACATTCCCCAACTAGGTGCAAATTAAACCTTAAATTCTTAGTTAAAAACAATACTGTCAGCAAATATTTCATGACTTTGGTTAATTAATGATGAAATGTATGTTGTCTATTTGTGCAAACCAAACAAATCATATTAAGGTTGGTTGACAGTTAACACAGATTGTGTGATTGGTTGGGACCATGTTAAAAACACAGAAAGAAATGGCATTGTTTATTTTAAACCAGGACAACAGAACTCAACATCTTATATCATTATTAATGTAATTAATATATTATATTAATAAGATTATGATTAATGTGATTGCTTAATGATTAATTTGTTAATTATTTAATCGGTATGATTTGGAATTAATATGAACCATTTTAAGTTTGTTTGTATCCATGTGCTTGGGTGAACAGATGGCCAGTCTATCGCAGGAATGTAAAGATACCCATTACTATTAACCAAAACTAAAATATACAGGTGCATCTCAATAAATTAGAATGCCGTGGAAAAGTTCATTTATTTCAGTAATTCAACTCAAATTGTGAAACTCGTGTATTAAATAAATTCAATGCACACAGACTGAAGTAGTTGACCAACCTCAGTCTCCACAACATTTTTACATTTCAAGTTAAATGCATTTAGATGTACCGTAATTAAGTAAAGTAAAATGTTTATTCATATCACAAGAACTAATCAGATGATGGCTGGGTATGTCCAATGTTATGAATTTCTTGAAGGAACTCTTGCACAACAGCGATCATTTCTTTCGCAGTGTCCAATTCAACGAGTCTTCTGCTCGCCCACTGTAGACCTCTAACCATTGTCTGTAATCTTAAAAAAAACAGAAAGAGTAAAGTCGTGTCTGAAAGATCTATACATTCAACAATATTATTGATCTGACTGTACTGACTCTGCTGTATGAAACTGAACTAAGCTGACATCACTATCTGAAGAACCAACCTACTTTAATAGATGAAACATGAACTAATTATTATAATTAATAATAACTGATTCAGCACTGAACTGACAGCTGAACAATGACAATATATTATTTATTTATTTATTTTTTGCTGATAGTACTGTAAAGCTGCTTTGAAACAACCTGTATTGCGCTATATACTATTTCCTGCTTTTAGCTGCCTTTTCATCGCATCCCGATCCCGTAAAGGGAATCAACGCGCAATGTTGCCATGACTATCATGACTATTTAATGCGCTGGTTATAGGCTATGTCATAAAAGCGCTTGAATCAGTGGCGTAGCAAGTCAGCCTCCCCGGGCCCATATGCAAAAAAAATTGTATGGCCCCCCCAAACATTATTGGCTCCAACTTGGTTAACTTATTGTTGATTTTTATCTGAAGTGATTAACGTTATGTGTATTCACAAGCAGTGTTGGGAGTAACACATTACAAAAGTAATAATATTACAGTAGTATATTACTTTTTGCTGTAACGCAGTAATATATAATGTATTACATTTTGGAAGTAACTTGCCCAACTCTGTTCACAAGCTGTTTTACGATATAAATGCTTGGAAATAATTAACGATTTCAAGTCCATTCATCATTTGTAGCACGCAAACCACCCAATAATTGCAATAAGCTTTGTGCTTTGTTACTTATATTAAAACACAAAGTGTCAGCCTTCTTTCAACTTTATAATAAAATACTACAAACAATAAATGTTTTTACGCTCTTAAATTTGTAGTGAGAACCATATTAGTCGCAGTTCAAGCAGCATGTGAATGATATTTTCCTCTTTAATATTTGCAGCACGAAATCAACATGAATAAATATTTGAATGCATGTTGAAAAAATCAGAACAATTTAATACAAACAAATATTTAATGAAATCGATCAATTAGAGTTTCAAAAAACATCAATAAGCCTACATTTTATTGCTGTTTTTCATGTTAAATGTGAAGAATGACAGGTTGGATGCCACAGACTTTTTATTTTATTTAATTATTTATTTATTTTTGGCGGAGTATAGGTGGAATTTTCACATTAACTTCACGCAATAACATGATTTTATTATCGTAATTTTGACTTTATTCTTAAAATATTATGACGTTAATCTTATTTAGTTAGTTATTTTTCAACGTGGCACTAAAATGCCGCCATAGGCTATTTGTACTCCATGCAAAACAATCTTGGCACAGAAGCCCAAAAAACAAAAACAATAAATAAATAAACAAATAAATAAAATACTAAAGAGATATTTTAATTATTTATTAATGAATAGTATTTTCTGAGTCAGTGTCACAAGATGAAGTTGACGCTCCTGACTCTCCATCTCCTCAGGACGCGCGCCTTTAGAGAGAAATACATCTTTACGGATTAGCCTACATAATGAAAGAGTTTTTGTTTTTGATTTGAATTATTTTGTTTCAAAGTATTTAAAGCATTATATTAGATATATTTATCATGTCTGTGAGGAGGCAAGTATTCGCTGAGTTTCGGTTCATCATTGTGAAGCGCTCCTGCTCAAGACCAAGACGACAGAAAGCACATCCTGTTTGTTTTCCTTATTTTACAAAAGCACAGGTTTTTGATGATATTGTGAGTGAACACAAATAAAAGTAGACCCTTTACAGTTCTGAATGATGTATTACTCTTACCTTTATGAGCAAAAATGACGGCGTGTTAAGTTTCCACTCTTAAGAAAAAAATGAAAGTGATCGCGCTGGCGCCTCCACGACTGTATATGCGTCTATCAGCACACATTTATCTAGGTAAAATTTTTAAATTAATTTTAACAATCAAGCAGAATATATAGCTATATATAGCAAGCTATATATCCCCATGTATATGCATATTTGGACTCTAAGCCCTTATTGATGCCGTTCAGTGAAGCTATGTGAACACAAATAAACCGCTGCAGACATGACTGAAAATGAATGCGTGGTGAATTCCTATTCCAAAATATGGCACATACGGATTTATTATTTTGCACTCTTGACATAAATTTCTAAATTACTGTCACTGCAACAATGTTTTATCAAAACAGTGGTCAAATATCGAAGCTAGAGTCTTTAATCTTTCTACTGATGCACAGTTTGTCCAGATCAAGTAAGAGTGTGATGTTTTAACGTGCTGTTAAAGTGAAACAAAAATAATCTGGGGCCGTCGCCAATCTTTGACAGCTAAGGGGTTAATGAAGGCTCCTGACTCTCATCAGTCATCAGGTTTAAAGGCCCCTTACGAAAATTTGCCAAGCATGTTCTCCAAATATATACATAATATATCCTTATATTTAGCCTTGTTAGTTGCTATGCGCATTGTATATAATCTGACACTGTAACACGTTGTAATACTAATATTTGAACGCGTGGAGAAAAATAGCTATTTAGATCATATGCAGGTGGTGCAGGTTAGAAATTAATAAGGGGAGGACTAAAATGTAAATGTCAAATAATGTTCATTATTTTATAATAATAATAATAATAATATTTATTATTATTTACATCTTTTATGCATTTCAAATGATTCTTCTCGCTGGCTGCGCCTTCTTAGGAGACGGCATAGGCCCCAAACGTCATTCATCCTTATTTTTGTAATTTTGTCTTTTTTTCTTGATTACACTTATTTTGATTTGATGTTTATTTAATTTCATAATATTGCAAGTTAAAATGTTTTACTCATGTTGTTCTGCAGGCCACAAACGGGAAACTATTTGCTGAGTTTCGGTTCATTTTTGTGACGCAGCCTTGAATATATATTTTTATTTATTCATGTTATCTGGAAACAGCCTACACAGCAAAGCTGCAGGAATCTTGTGAGTAAGCTTGCTCGCCTGCCGCATCTCTCCTATTGAAAATAAGCTTGGGGTTGTCGTATACACGGTGTTAGTACAGAAGATAGAGGATAAAATGGGTGTTTCAAGGCCGCTCACACATTCGAAACAAATAGTAAAGCATAATCTAATTTTTTACCCATGAAAAAAAGAGAAAAATCTTGCTTAATTTCTGTTCAAATGACCAGAAGGTACACGGACCTGGGAGTAAGAGTAATAACTGTCAAAACTATCAAAAGAAAAGAAACAACAAAATGTATTAATTTACTAGCTACAACACTAATAAATGACCATAAACTAAAGAAATATGAGGGTAAAAAAATATTACACTTTCAAAATTGCCACCTTAACACGGCCAAAATGTGTGCATTGAGAAACACGTTCAATTTTGTCGTCTTAATGCGGTCAAACTGAGCGTCTTTACATGAACCAAATAAACGTGGCAAAAACTGACTCCTTAACACGGCCAAAATGTGCGTGTCTATATGTACAAAAGAAACGCATTCAAAATTGCCGCGTTAACGCGGGCAAATTGTGCATGTTGACACGGTCAAATTTCACGCGTTCCGTTTAAAGACTTTTGGCCTCGTCCACCTTCCATATGAAATAACGTGTTTAGACACAATTACGCGTCCACGCGTTATATCGTTTGTACACGTAACGTCTAAAGAAATATATGTCTTTAAGGCCTTCCATAGAAAACAAACCATTCGAATTAACGTGCGGAGACCTTGTTAGGCGCTTGATCTTTGCTTTTTGTGATGATTTCGATTGATTTTTGCTTGGTGCAATGCCGAAAAGTTGCTGTGTGGCGTTCTGTACCTCTAATAAGTTAAAAAAAACCTGATCTGACGATGTATATGACTGCTACCATGCAATGATCTGTCGTTAGTCCCGTCCCCCTGCACCGCAACCCAGTTCTGATGGGACTTACAGTAACCCTCCTTCGCATCCCAATCAAATAAATCTCACTCCCTGATATTTTGTGCTGTCATAATCTTATCTTTTTTTTTTATGGCATGTATTTGTGAAAATGATTAGGCAGCCGCAGCACACACCACATAGAATAACGCTGCACATTTCAAGGCACTTCAATGGACCATAATGTTACCTGTTTTGTTAATGTTAAAGGGGTCATATGATGCTGCTAAAAAGAACATTATTTTGTGTATTTGGTGTAATGAAATGTGTTTATGCGGTTTAAAGTTAAAAAAACACATTATTTTCCACATACTGTACATTATTGTTTCTCCTCTATGCCCCGCCTTTTTGAAACGCGTCGATTTTTACAAAACTCATCGGTCTGAAAAAGTGAGGTGTGCTGTGATTGGCCAGCTATCCAGTGCGTTGTGATTGGCCGAATACCTCAAGCGTGTGACTGAAATGTTACGCCCCTACCATACTGTGATGCCCTGTCCGGCTGGAGCGACGATAATAAAGCCCATTATAAACGAGGCATTTGTTGCATCCAGTGGGGACATAATTACTGATTATAATGATTATAATGGTCTTTTTACGCGTTGCGTTGCATTGCGCCGCGTAAACATAAAACCCTGTCTGCATTTGTTGCATTTGTGATGACAAACAAACAAGTGCTACTCCACACTGCCCAAAACTCGCATTTGAATCATCAGTGGCAAATGATAAAAGAAAACGTACTTACGTGAGTCAGAACTGCCGGCATTTTAGTCTAACGTAACTCTCCCAGGATCAGTAAACAGTCCTCCATAAAATGTGCTGCACACATCTGAATATTTGGGTTGAAGTGTTCTGGAACAGTGTTGTAAATACAACTTAAACACTGATTTCTAGTCGTGTCCATTTTTGGAAGAACAAATAAAGTAGTTTCGCTTTCACAACGGAAAACACAGCGGCCTAGCGTGAGCGAAAGCCCCGGCTTAGCCTGAGCTGAAGCCGGGCAAGAGTGAGCTGAGGCGGCGGGGTCGAGAACGGCAGTCCCGGCGAAGGAG
>NW_015627535.1:582339-583915 GCF_001515625.1 Sinocyclocheilus rhinocerous
ACAGGCTTTTACTCAAGTCTTTATCACTTTATTAAGCAAAACAAAACGACAAATGTTTACTTTCACAAGCTGTCTCGTCTTGGCTTGTAGTAAGCTGTCTCTTGCTCAATTAGGTAACAAAAAATGTCGGGAAACGACACCTCTGGCCATTCCGTTGGGTCGTTTGTTCAGTCACAGACACCGTACGGACAGTCCGACCCAATACGGCTCAGTTTTTATGTGTATGTTGCTCTGTCGAGCGGCAGAAAATGATTTTATGTAGGCCATTCTGAGTCAACACCATGCTTTTCCAATGAGGGGGAAAGGACTGTTCCCTTTCGATTCGGTCACTCTACATTGCTATGGGAATTACCCTTTTCTCCAAATACTACTGAAGCCTTATTGAATATTCGGTCACTCTACATTGCTATGGGAATTACCCTTTTCTCCAAATACTACTGAAGCCTTATTGAATCACGCCAGTGAAACTGGTCAGTGGCGTTCAAGCGCGCGAAATATGAGGGGCTCCCACTCTATATAAAGCAGCGCTTGTACGTCATCTATTCAGAATCTTTTTCTTCAGCCAACCTTCTACAAGAAGCAAGAAGCCTATAAACAAGACTACTCACCGTGATCTACACGCTGCAGCGGACACACCTTTTCTTCCCCTGCTGTGTTCCGGTGAGCTTCGGAAACAAGGATGACTCGCGATTGCCTCTCCTGCGCAGAGCCAATCGAACTCTCTGATGGCCACAAGTTGTGCATCTTCTGTCTGGGTCGCGCCCACGCAGAGGCAGTGCTTGGGGGGTCAGACTGCCCCCACTGCGGAGATATGAGCCTCCGGACTCTCAAGCTCCGTGTGGCCATCGTCCAAGGCGATGAACTCGCCCAACTAGCCCTGCCGCGCTCTTCCTCTGCAGCCTCTTCGAGCCAAGGAGGAAAGTGCCGCGAGCTTCTGATGCGGATCTGTCAGGGTCAGGTGACGAGCCCGCGCCAGCTCAGTGCCCACGTGCTCCTCACCCCCCTGCTGCAGGTCCCCTTCCAGTGCGCTTAATGACCGCTGTTCTCCGCCCCTCCCCCATCGCTCAACCTTCGGTGCCATGGAGGGCGCTGAAGAGGAGGATGATGCCATTTCGGTGGCAGCGTCTATGAGAGAGGAGTGGTATAAAAGCCCGCTGGATTACACTGCGCCCCACGGCAGCGACACGGGGGACCTCCATCATAGTGATGTCGAGCTCCTTAACGTCCTGTCCAAGGCAGTTGATGAGCTCGGTTTGGAGTGGGCGCCTCCTGCCGAGCCGGCCAGAAGCCATCTGGACGAGTACCTCCAGTCGGATCACGGCCCCGAGGTGCACGATGAGATAACGAAGTCGTGGAACGCGCCGCTCACCAGTCTAGTGCACAACCCGGGATCCTCCCTCCTGTCTTCTGTGGATGGCGCTGACCAAGTAGGGTATGTTAAACTTCCTCCCGTGGAAGAAGCCGTCGCTGCCCATCTCTGTCCTTCAGCCGCGGCGAACTGGAGAGTGAGAAACAACTCACCTCTCCCCTCTAAATCTTGCCGCGCCACTGCAAACTTCGCCGGCAAGGCTTTCTC
>NW_015627535.1:583925-584843 GCF_001515625.1 Sinocyclocheilus rhinocerous
ATTCAAAGAGCTCCGACGCACCACGGATCTGGCCCTCAGAGCGACGGTGGTGACAGCTCGAACGATCAGTCGCAACATGGGGAATCTTTTGGTGCTAGATCGTCACCTGTGGCTTACTCTGACCGAGTTAAAGGACTCGGAAAAAACGGCTCTTCTGGATGCTCCCGTGAATCCCTCAGGTCTCTTCGGAGCAGCGGTAGAGACATTCACGGAGCGTTTCGTTGAAGCGCAGAAACAGTTGAAGGCTATTAACCACTTCCTGCCAAAGCACACCGGCGCGAACTCTCCTGCGCGTTCCCCCTCCTCCTCAGCGCAGACCGCACGCCTCTTCTGCTGCTGTTCGGCTCGAACATGAGCCGGAGACCCCGCCCTGACAGAGACGGCAGGCCACCGGCACCGGAATCAAAGCTGCGTTCCTGATGCTGTCTCTCGGAGGAGGAAATCAGCACCCAGCGCCGAAGACGAGCCACTGAAAAAGTCTGCTCGCTCCGCTGTGTGTGTTCACCCCGCCCGCCTGCCTGTTGCGGGCGGCGAGAGCAATTGTCATGTTTGTGTTTTGACTGTTCCACTATGCAGTGCAATAAAGTTGAAAAACAGACAAAACTCACCTCAATATCAAAGCAATTCTCCTGCTCTCACTCCCCTCTCCCCCATCACTCACTCTCACACTCGTGTGGTAATAAACTCCCCGCCCCCCAGTGGCGAGTTATCCCTCACGGTGTGCAGTCCGCCTCGCAGTCCGCTGTCACAGTTCACAGAAGCGTGGCAGGCACTGCCAGGGGTATCAGAGTGGGTTATGAAATCAATAAAGAACGGCTACACGCTTCAGTTCTTCCGCAGGCCGCCCTGTTTCAACGGGTTGGTAATGTCCACTGTACGGGAGCGGAATGCCTCAGTTCTGCGAGAGGAAATACACAA
>NW_015627535.1:584960-604184 GCF_001515625.1 Sinocyclocheilus rhinocerous
GCTCTCTCTCCTCTGAAGCAGAGCGGAATGCGCATCCTGAACTATCTCGACGATTGTCTAGTCTTAGCCCAATCAGAGAGAGCGCTGCTCACAGACAAGCTCAGACTCCTTGCTCATCTTCAGAGTTTAGGGCTGACTGTGAATATGCAAAAGAGCATGCTGGTACCGAGCCAGAACATCTCCTTTTTAGGAGTGGAGCTGAATTCAATCAATATGCGAGCGTGTCTGTCGGAGGAGCGCTCACAAAAACTGATCAGCTCTCTCGCAGTCTTCAAGTTAGGGCACTCTTCTACGCTGAAATGCTTTCAGAGGATGCTCAGCCAGATGGCTGCCGCCTCGACAGTGTGCAAACTATAGGACTCCTACATATGCGACCGCTTCAGCTCTGGCTAAAGGTCCGGGTGCCACAGAACACATGGCGCACAGGCACCTTGCGCATCAAAGTGACGCACGACTGCTGGGATGCACTGACCCCTTGGCGTGATATGACTCTGTATCGCCGGGGTGTTCTTATTGGCCAAGTGATCAGGAGAAAGACTGTTACAACAGATGCATCTAGCACAGGCTGGGGAGCCGTATGCGACGGCAGACCATGCCTTCGGGACGTGGTCAGAAACGGAGAAGTTGTGGCACATAAACTGTCTGGAGCTTTGTGCTGTACACCTAGCGCTCGAGTGCTTTCTCCCAGACATTCTCCACCGTCACATTCTCATCAGGATGGACAGCATGACAGTGGTAGTATTTATAAATCACCAAGGGGGCGTGAGCTCGCAGCCGCTGCTGCGGCTGGCGAGAGACCTTCTTCTGTGGGCAGATCGACACCTCCTCTCCATCCGGGCAGTACATGTCCCCGGACGCCTGAATTACGGCGCGGATTTACTGTCGAGGGGCGGGGTAATCCATGGGGAGTGGAGATTACACCCTTTGACAGTCAATATGATTTGGAGTGTATTCGGCAGGGCGGAGGTGGATCCCTTCGCATCAGCGGAGAACACTCACTGCCCGCTGTTTTATTCACTGACACTCTCCCCTGGGAGTGGATGCACTAGCTCACAGCTGGCCAAAAGTACGCAAGTATGCTTTTCCTCCAGTGAAACTTCTGCCTCGCATGCTTGGGAAAGGGAATCTGTTCTGTTAGTGGCACCGAAATGGCCCAATCAGCCGTGGTTCCCAGAACTAGTGGAGAACTGTTGGCGTCTTTACACACATAAATGGAGAGTTTTCACGAATTGGTGCGGGGCGAAGACCCATTCAACTTCCTTCAAGAGCAAAAAAAAAAAAGCCCGTTCGAGCCCATACAATCAGCGAGCTTGCGTGCTCTCTCTCTCAAGACAGCGCTCCTGCTCACGCTGGCCTCTGTTAAGCGAGTTGGGGAGCTGCAGGCGCTGTCAGTTGACGACTCGTGCATTGAGTTTGGGCCAGGTGATTGCAGACTCAACTTAAAGCCTAGGAAGGGTTATGTGCCTAAAGTGCTTTCGACTCCATTTAAAGCGCAGCTCATAACACTATCTGCTTTCCGTCCTGAAACACTGGCCGGGCCTGAGCCACTTAATACACTTTTGCTGTGCCCTGTACGTGCGGTGCGCATTTATACCGAACGCTGTAGACAGTTCAGGCTCTCGGACCAAGCAAAGGCTGTCACACTGGATCGTCGACGAAATTGCTTTGGCTCATGGCTCTAAGGGCGTGAAATGTCCTATAGGGGTTCGGGCCCACTCAACCCGCGGACTAGCGTCCTTGTGGGCCTGGGCAAATGGCATATCTATTCAGGGCATTTGCATTGTGGCAGGCTGGTCGTCACCCAGCACTTTCGCGAGGTTGTATAACCTAGATGTGTCGTCGCTTGCCTCACATGTGCTGTCAGTGCGAGCAGCACACGCGCCTACTCAGCCTCAGTTATGATCTGAGCTGCTTGCCTCAGTGGTTTCGACTAGGTCGTATACACCCCTGTTTTGACATACCAACTCAATGCTGTCCCTATCAGCTTATCACATTGTTATGATATTGTTCATCACGTCTTTTAGGACATGATCACCATCATACTCTGCTTATTTGAGCGCCGGTACGGCCGTTGCATCATAACACATAATTTCATTGAAATGAAACAAACTTCAACTAATCTATATGTGATGGCGCCGGAGACGCCGCCATTTCACATTCCCTGTTTCACCGGCGTTAACTCCGATTCTGAATAGATGACGTACAAGCGCTGCTTTATATAGAGTGGGAGCCCCTCATATTTCGCGCGCTTGAACGCCATTGGCCAGTTTCACTTGCATAGAAATGCATTACACGAATGGCTTTCTGTTGTGTCATCCATTTTTGTGTCGTGATGATGAGCATATGCACTCTCAATATGAGTTGCTAAATTAATAGGCTGCTGCACGCAGTTTTTTTTTTGAAGAAATGACATTAAAATTCAAAGTAATCACTTTGGTAATCTAAAATACTTGTGGGATGTAACTGTAATTTGATTACCACCTATTTAAAATGTAATTATAACGAAATACAGTTACTCATATTTTGTATTTTAAATACGTAACGCTGTTACATGTACTTCGTTACTCCCCAGCCCTGTATATATATATATATGTGTGTGTGTGTGTGTTTATAGATATGTATATTATTTTTGCATCCATTACTATTCATATGTTTGTCGTGAACAGTAATTGATTGATATTTTGTAGCATAGTAAATCAGGTTCAGAACAAGCAACCAGGAACCTTATTACAGAAAATTCCGGTTCAACACTGCAGCTGGAATTGCTCGCCGGTTCAGCGTTGATCAGGGTAAGGATCTGTCTCGGCACGTTTCAGAGAAGTCGGACTGAAAGTGCACTCTGCAGTGACCAAGCCTTTCATCAGCAGAAGAATCAAAACCCACTACAGTTACTGAACTATGAAAGAGAGTAGAAGAAGAGTGGAGCAAGATCACAGCAGTGCAGTGTGAGAAACTAGTGCTGTCCTGCGGCCGCAGATGTGCTGAAGTTATTCAAAGTGAAGGCCTCTACACTTGTAATTTCTGACAACTGTAACCCTCCAAAATTGTAGTTGTAATCTTTCGTGCTACAGTGGTTACTGTTCTCTAATTTTGATCACTGTGATTTACACAAAATAAAGGTTTTTGTTGAAATGCCTTGGTTATTTTGTCAAACATATTCCTTCAAATTTTAAGCGATGAAGATTAACAATATTTCAGAAAAAATCAAGTATTTATAGATTGTTCTCTAATTGTGATCTCCACTGTATGTATATACACACACACACACACACACAAACCTGCTTTTCTTAAAGCAGTGTTGCTGTTGTAAAGTTATACAGCTACAGTTGTGTTACTGGGTTTTAAAGCAGGTTTGATTTTTTATTTTCTTCCTTATCAGTCTGTATTTACAGCAATTTCACTGTCCACTCTGTTCAAATGTGGATGAATGGCTACACTCTAAAAAATGCTGGGTTAAAAAGGGACAAACCCAACCGCTGGGACTTGTAATGGAGTAATATTTGACCAGCAGTACACTCTAAAAAATGCTGGGTTGTTTCAACCCAACTTTGGGTCAAATATGGACTAACCCAACTTTTGGGTTCCAATAATTTTTTAGCAAATATGCAGCCTTGGTGAGCACAGGCTTCTTTCAAAAACATCTAAAAATCTTACAAACCCAAACTTTTGAATGGCAGTGTAACTTTAAACCTCGCAACCTGTTTAGCTATCTAAATTAATCTAATTTGTAATCATAATCCTCAACACCTCTCCATCTTACCTATTAAGTTCCGTATTGATTTCAAAATATTGCTACTGACCTATAAGGCATTAAATGGTTTAGCTCCTGTATATTTAACTGATCTGCTTATGCCATATAATCCATCATGCTCTTTAAGGTCATGAAACTCTGGACTTTTAGTAGTGCCTAGGATATCTAAGTCCACTAAAGGAGGGAGATCATTTTCCCATCTGGCTCCTAAACTCTGGAATAGTCTTCCTGATAATGTCCGAGGCTCAAACACACTCTCTCTGTCTAAATCTAGATTAAAGACACATCTCTTCAGCCAAGAATTCCTATAATGAATCTCAATCTCATCCTTGTTCCCAGTTAGATCAGATAAAAGTCACAAATATATTTTTAGCTTGAAACGTTATGAACAGCAGCTACGCTAATTCTTTTCCACTGCCTTTCTGTTCCTACCCCGGGATGCCCATCTCGAGGTGTCTAAAGATCACACCAGCTCCAGCCTCATAGAAAGACTTCAGATGACCCAACACCTGTGAAGAGATGATGCTGACCCCTTGCGAGGACCCCAGATGACGCCAACTTGAATCGACATTTGAAGCTGCCAAATTTTCTCTATATTGTAATCATTATGATAACACTTGTAATAATCGCTTTAATGAGCTTCTGCCTGAAATTAATTCATGTTAGCTAACTGTATGATTCTATTATCATTTGTGAAATGAACATTACTTGGACACATTCACTTCTGATAACAGATCACTCTAAATTGTAATGTAGACATGCATTTTCTGTAAAGCTGCTTTGAAACAATGTGTATTGTGAAAAGCGCTATACAAATATTAACATGCCAGTTCTAAAGTACATTATCTGTCAAACTAATCACTGCAAAATTGATGAGAAATTCACTTCTAAATAATGGCCACAAATAAGAAGCATATTCATATATTCAAAATATTTATGTACATTCAATTGTTTTTTTACATTCAATTGTGTATCTATTAGTAATACTGTCTCATTTGTTTTCCATGTTAAAATGTAAGGTTTAATGTGCAGAGATACCTATAAGACATTTTCTGAATTCCCTGAAAAGTGTAAACCACATGCCACTGAGGAACTATCAAAACTTTGCTCTTGTTTATCTGAGCATTCTGACCTGCCTAACATTGGCTCAACCAATGGCTTGAGTTTGTGGCAAGAACATTTGTTTGGCCGACCAATGGCAAAAGAGGAGAGTATTCTGGAGACCTGTATAGTCCTTTGATGACGCTAGTGGCGCAAAACATATACATCACCTTTAAAAGTTGCAGCTAGTGTGAAAGACTGTAAGTGTGAAAATCTGTGCATAGACTGTGCATACATTGGTCTTATAACTCTTTTCAGTGTCTAATTAAAAAGCACACATTGTTCTTCAGTAAAACAGTCCCTTTCTGATTGTTCCATTTAAGGCACTACAGTACAGATGAAACATCCTGAGGTATGAAAAGTTAATTCGCTTTAACAGAAGGCAAAAAATGTCTTTCATAGTCCGAGACACATTGCTGGTCCCACCATGCTTCATCATCACCATCATCCTTCTCTTCATCAGTGTCGACCATCTCGCTGTACTCCTTTGCCCAACTGTCAGGCTTTGAAATGTTTCCTCGGTTTGATTCCTCAGGCTCATCTCCACCTTCATTTGTTCTGCCCAGTCCATCTGGCACCTGAAAATGTTGGGGTTCCACATCGATTAAAAACTTCTCCGATTCAGTCTCTGATGGAGGAGTAGGTGTGTTGGGATCCAGGTTCTCCACGATCTCCAGCTCAGAGATCTTTAGAGTCAATTCAGAAGGAGAACAAAGCCGGGGCCACGCATGCTGAAAGAAAAGCCAAGACGTGAACAAATATTGTACCGTTTTTGTAAGTGTGACATCTCTTTCATATGGAACACTCAAAAGACTTTAGATTCTCACCTGAAAGTTCATATGTTTAAATGTTTTACTGTTTATTGGATCTGGGATCTTCACACAACACCGAGTTGTTTTGCACCTAGAGAGCAGATATTAATTTATCACAAAATGTTGAATTTATCAGTTAAACTAATTTTGTACACAGTATGCAAGACGATAATCCTATGCATACAATAACAGTGCTAAAAAATAGAGTGATGTGATGGAAAGCAGAGCATAATTTCCTAATGTGATTACTGAATGTAATAGAAAATAATACACAACAGGGCCAAAAGCATATGGATACCGTACCTTTTGTGGTTCCCAAGCCCTCTCCTTACATGTCAGAAAACTTGAGACCCTCCCCATAGTTGTAATTAAACAGAGCATAATTAAACTTTTAGATATAATCATTTTAGATAAAAAAATTTTTTAATACATTTATAATTTAAATACAAATTTAATTTATTGAATTTTTATAATTTTATTTTATAGTTAAAAATTTTTTTTTTTATTCAATAATATTTAAATGTTTTATATTGAACTATTTTATTTGAAATAAATAACATTTCCTGCTTTTTAATCACATAGAATACTGGTCAATATCAGGTCTTTTATATTTTATTTTTCTGGTTCAGTTTTGCTATGTCTGCTTATATTGCGTTTTAAGGGGCTTGTTTTCAGAATATTATCTCCTACCCATAATAACTGGGGATCTGCATATCTTAAAATAGGTGGCCTTTTTGTGAAATCTGACAGCTGCGACTGATCTTTTCATATTCGCCACACACTCACATCTTCTGCGTCATAACAATGTGATGTGACGGCAAGATGAGAGGCCACGTATCAAATTAATGCAAGTGATTATTGGCTGGTTCCAAATCAGTGGCTGATCTTTTGGAGCATTTATAGAAACGAAAGTTTTTGCACCCTTATTTGACCTCAAAGCATACAAGTTCTCCAAGTTGGGAACCACTGTAGTAGAATTACAATTTATCCTCACTGGACTAGCCAAGCTCACTATTTATGGGCCACTCATACAGAATGCCTTTGAAAAAAGTGAGGCACAGCCAGTGGAATGGGGAAAAAAAACACTTGTGAGTCGTGACAAGTTTTTTTTTGAAAGATGAACTTATTTTAAGCTGAGCGCTGCATTTTTAGAGAATCAGATGCTGCAAAAGATGCAAGCACAACAAACACATCCATCTAGCTCGTATTTATGTAGAAAAACTATGGAGCGCAGTGTAATGGAAAAACGCATTCTGTGTGAACCAACCCTTACAAGGGGGTCTCCATGTACTTTTGACCATATAGATGGAATTATGATGAAAGGCAATACTTACACCAATGTAAAAACCCATACTAATACCAGGAACATCAATAATGGTATGAATACAGCAAACAGTATTGTTTTAACATCACCTAGAAGATGAGATGGGTAGAAATGATTGGTTTACTACCTAAAGTTGAATTTGTGATCTACATGCTGTATGCAAAACAAGGACTTACTAGTATTTTGGATAATGCATGCAATGTAAATCCCAAAGGAAGAAAGAAACAGCTCATCTTCCTCGTACTTACGGTCTTTCTCATTGGTGGAGAAAGTGGTGAAGCTCCTGACGCCTTCCCCAGCAGCGCTCACAGCGCTCACCCAGACCTGGTACTGCTGGGCCGGCTGCAGTTCTGACAACAGCGCACTGGTTCGGTCACTGCTTATCTTAGACCCTATTACACAGGCCAAAGGACACAGATATACACTACTATTCAAAGTTTATGTTCAGTACAATCTTCTTATGCTCACCAAAAATATAGTAAAAACAGCAATATTGTGAAATATTATTACAATTTTAAATAGCTGTTTTCTATTTGAATATATTTAAAAATTTAATTTATTCCTGTGATGCAAAACTATATTTTCAGCATCATCCATCACGCTGGTCTTCAGTGTTACATGATCCCTCAGAAATCATTCTGATATGCTGATTTGCTGCCCGCGGCTCTTCTGGGAGAAGTGCCCATACAAGGAATTCCACCCTTTATGATGTCATACAGGGCCATACTCTTAAAAAAAAAAAAAAAAAAATTTCCAAACTAAATCACTTTCAGAAACGTATACGAACCCCGAAAGAGTATATTTGGCACAGAAATACTCCGTCATGCGTCCAAATTGTTTGGCCATGTTTAGCATGAGAATCCAACTTTTTAACAGCGTAACATAAGTCAGAATGCATGAAATAGCATTAGATCTCCCCTTTAAAGGAGTGACCATGGGTTACCTGTTTCTTTGATGCCCACTAAGTAATGCAGGATGACACCTTTGCTCTCATTTACAGGGATGGGGCTCCATATCAAAGTGGCAGAGGAGTGAGAGATGTTCTTCACATGGATTTGTGGGACTTTAGGAGGAACTGGCAGGGGAGATGAAGAGATGATACAAACATGAAGGCTAGAAAATCTGATTACAGGATCTCACATTTACTAGCCAAGTACTTTGGGCCCTAAAACAAGCTCAGTGTGAGAAAATGTCTTATGAATGGAATGGAATGCATTACAATTTTTTAAAATCTAAGTGACAATACACAAGCCATTTATCTACAATGCAATATACTTTTCCAATGGATGCATCTTTTAACAAATGATGTAACCTTTTGTCAGAGCGGTGTAAGTTGTAAAAGGATGCAAGTATTAATTCATGGTAATGATAATTTACAGAATTTTGGCCCTCTGCTGTATTGTACAATTTGCAAATTGTAGCCCAATTTTATTTGTTATCTTGTGGACTTAGGTCTGTTGTCAATTAAATAAAAGTGCATTCAGTGATTTAAGAAATGTCATACCTCCTTCAAGTGTGTATGCAATCACTGACTTGAGGAAAGTGCTGTGGTTGTTGAAGACAGCGAACAGTGACACATTATACGCTGTGTGGTTCCTGAGGTCACCTGTGGATGGAGACAAACACAAAATCACTGTCAGAATCAGGCTGAACTACAGCTTTCACTCTTACATACATACACACACACACACACACACACACCTTTGAGTGTGACAGATCTCTGGGCTCTGTTTACTCTGACCCAGTTCAGGCATGAGTGAGGTACTACAGACACGTGCTGTACCACATACTCCAGAACACTCTCAGAGAACTGTTGGTGTACAGCCCATGAGACCAGCAGCGTCTGGTTCTCACCCATTACACTCAGATTCACCTCAGGCGTCGTCTGTCCTACAGGGCATAAAAATTATATAATCGAAGATATAATTATACACTACCTTTCAAAAAGTTTGGGGTTGGTAAGATTTTAATGTTAAGGCTGCATTCATTTGATCAAAAATACAGTAAAAACAGTAATATTGTGAAATATTATTACAATTTAAAATAACTGTTCTGTATTTTAAAATGTAATTTATTCCTGTGATGCAAAGCTGAATTTTCAGCATCATTACTCCAGTCTTCAGTGCCACATGATCCCTCAGAAATCATACTAAGATGCTGATTTGCTGGTCAAGAAACATTTATTATTATTATCAATGTTGAAAACAGTTGTGCTGCTTCATATTTTTGTGGAAACTGTGATACTCTGATGAACAGAAAGTTCAAAAGAACAGCATTTATTTGAAATAGAAATATTTTGCAACATTATAAATGTCTTTACTGTCACTTTTGATCAATTTAATGCATCCATGCTGAATAAAAGTATAATTTTCTTTCAAATCTGACCCCAAACTTCTGAACAGTCTTGAATATAGCATTACATTATAAAAATGTAATAAGTAGAAAATATTTTACATTTTTAAGCATACCTTCAACAAAATTAGAGACGAATGCAAATGACTAATATTTCCTACAATATTTAATTGAACTTTGTAAGTTTCAATCAGAATTTCGCATTGACATACCCCTCACAGCAAACGGCATGAATGTGGGGTTCGATGTGCCCATTGAGGTGTTGGCTGACACAAAAACTCCCATAACACCCGGCTTGAGTGGGAAACATCTGAGCTGCAGGCAGCTCTGTTCAGCAGGATGCAGACATTCAGTGTCTCTCTGTTGCCTGGTGACCTGCGTGCCATTTTCAAGCTTCAGCATTACAACATAGCTGATAATTTCCCCTCTAGCCTGAGACAGGGGCATTTCCTGAGAGAAAGCAAATGACAGCGAGAGACAGACAAATGTTGACTGCTCATGCATGATCTACTGAATTGTGACTGACCCACTAAACAAGAACCAAATAGATTGATGCATTATGGGAGTATGGTCTACCTTCCAATAGACTTTACAGGAAGACTTGTCAGAATTAGGGGCACAGTCACTCCAAACATCCAGCTGTCCAACTGGTGCTGAAAAGAGAGAATATTACAGTCACGCAGTCATCATCACTGATTTTGTTATATGCCACAATATTAAGAAAAAAAGTAATGAAAGAAATGCTAAACGACTGAAAGGTGCTGAATAAATGTACTGAATAAAGTACATTTTAAATATAAACAGTTCTTATAAACTGTAATAACATTTCATTGTTGTTACTGTATTTTTTTATCTAATACATGTAGCCTTGGAGAGCCAAACGATCCAAAACATTACAGGGAGTCATTTTGGATACAGAACATGGTGGTGGCTCTTGTTTTAATCCAAACTGCTTTTGTATTTAGGACTCTAAAACAGGAGAGACATCCATATTCTACTGCTGTGTAGGCCTGTCGCAATAATCAATATATCGACTTATCGCGCAATATATGTATATGACCTCAATAATTTTTGGTGATGCAATATATCGCCCATTATATGTACTTAAAAATTAATGTCACCGTGTTTTTTGCATTCCACTTGCGCCAGTGTCTTTTGCAGCTTCTCGTACATAATGTGGTGTAGTCATGAGGTGCTAGTTCAAATAAAAAAAAAGCTTCTATAAACAAAGTTTCATCTGCAGATATGGTCTTGTTTAGGGATCTGTGCCTTTGTGCATACGGACATCTGACTGCTAAGTACTAGTGATTGTGTTTTTCAGCAATAGATTGCAGCCTTAATTTACAAGACAAGAAAAGAAGGTCAGGGAAAAATCTGTAGATGGAAAAATCTCCATACAAGTTCTTTGTGCAATTTTCTTTTTTGTACTTGTTACTTTGCACTTTTTGTTAGAAAATGTTTATTTACTATTTATTCAAGTTTTTTAAGGTATCTAATATTTTGATACTTAATTTCCATGATCTAAATAAATATTCTTAAAAATTAAAAGTTTGTTGTCATTTGGAAGTGTGTAGGCCTTTATGCCTACACACTTTATGCCTACACACTTTATTGCATTATTATGCTGTTACATTATGATTATATATTCAGTGACATAAAATGGTCTTAAAATGACAATAACATCCCTTATTGCAATTATTTCTGCCGCAATATATCGCACAACAAAAAGTTATTATCGTGACAGGCCTACTGCTGTGTGAACATCTTCAATAAAACAATAAATGAGCAATAAATGAGTGCATCAATGTCTTCAATTAATGCAATGAGAGGTCTTTCTCTGACCTGCAGGAGGCGTTCTGACTGAATACACTGAACTCCAGTAACTCATGACTTTCTCTTCATGTCCACAGTGGCATCGAACACGAAAACGGTACTGTGTGAATGGCTGGGGATCCTCCAACACAAACATGACCTGGCAATCATCCACCTGCACAATGAGAATTCAACAGAGAAACAATTTGTTTGAACTATCGGTTTTTACAAATCTCTGACACTATAAAATGAAAGAATTATCTTTGATTGTATTCTTATAATCTTGACAAGAATACATTTACATTAAAGAAGCAAACAAAGTGAAAAATGTAACTAGTAAATACAAAAAGCTGTTGTGCTTCTCCTAGAACTAGTTTATAATCTGCATCTGATTGAGATTTATATTTGAACAATCCCGTATCGATTCTTGAATCCCAAAAATCTATCTTTTAATCAGTATACCTTTTTAATGGATGCGATTACATTTTCATTAAACTTTACATCATGCAGATGGATTTTCTTCATTACGGAAACTCAATTTACAAAAGCACTTTTGAACACATGAATTCAAATCTGCCAGAGCTGCACCCCTGAAGCCAGTGACATCAAAGATTAAAGGAAAATGTTGAAATATTGTTCCAAATCAGAATGGAGTCAAATCAATCTGGTTTCTCTCTCTCCTCTCACCTCAATCCAGTCCATGTGATTGTTCTCATGGTACTGCACTTGACAGCTCTTGTCTAAGGGGCCCATTCTATCACAGTCCATGTCCCAGATGAACTCCAGCGGCGCAGAGGTGAGGTTAATATTGTATGGGGGGTCTGGCCGTTCTAAGAAAGAAAGAAAAAAGATTAAAAGCTAGCACAAAGTTAACACAGTTTTTGCCTGATAAAACACTTTTTTGTTTTGGAATTTTTAAAATATTTTTGAAAGAAATATTTTCTTTTGTGCTCACCAAGCCTGCATTTATTTGACGAAAATGCAGTAAAAACAGAAATACTGTGATTTGTGAAATAATCACAATTGAAAATAACCGTTTTCTATTTTCTTATTATTTAAAATGTAATTTATCCCTGTGATGACAAAGCTGAATTTTTTTTAGCATCATTACTTGATCCTTCAGAAATCATTTTTATATACTGATTTGCTGATCAAGAAACATTTATTATTTTTACAGATGTCCTGCATAATATTTTGTGGAAACAATGATTATTTTTTAAAGATTCTTTTGACAAGAACATTCAAAAGAACAGTATTTATTTGAAATATGATCAATTTAATGGATCCTTGCTGAATAACAATAGTAATTTCTTAAAAAAAAAAACTTACTGACACTAAACCTATGAACTCTTGTATATATCTAGGGAGAAGAATATCAGAGAGACTCTGGAGGTGACGCACTCCTTTTTTACATTTATTAATAATAATCATTAGAATTGTGTGTACACTGGCTGCTTTACAGTGCTTCAAATGGAGCCAATAAATTGTAATAAAATTGTACATGGTTTAAAGAAAGCAAGTGATGGTTTACAATAGAGTAAACATGACTTACTGATATGGCCCGTGTCGAAGACAGAATTTTCAGACTGTGCAGAACCCAGCACGTTTTTGGCAGTGACCCATGCTGTAGTGTAAGTGCTTTTCATATACTCAGCCCGGTTTATGACTGCACTCTCACTACTGCTTTCCCTGGATTTAACATTCCTGTATATAAACACACACAAAAAACATGGTCAGATGCTCAAACACAATGTCCATATATAATGCAATTGGTGGTGCTATTAAGAAAACACACACCCATCATAATCCTTCCAGTGAAGGGTGTAAACAGTTGGAATCATTGGCTCATTGGATTTGGTCCAAGAGCAGTAAATGTCTTCTACTTCCAAGTCTTCAATAGCACAATCAGGGCGGGACGGGGGAGATGGTGGATCTGTAAAAGATGGAAGAATGTCAAACATTGTTGAGGGAAGCCAACCAAAAGAAAAAACTAACAGAGTGCGCTGCAAGAGCACCACTACTTTTTAGACTGAGAAAACAGGAAGTCATGTGGGGAAATCTGCAAAAGAAAGCCACCAGGGTGTCGCACACTTCCCATCCTTGTCTAATTTTAGACAACATCTCAACACATAAGCATTTCTCAAAGACTGTTCCAGGTTCAAAACAAATTAAGCTCTATTACAAAATAAGATAATTAACAGCTACATATTTACATTGCATTAAAGTATGCATTTGTCAATTAAAGGGGTCATATGATGCGATTTCAAGTTTTCCTTTCTCTTTGGAGTGTTACAAGCTGATTGTGCATAGATAAGATACCAATTGTTTAGCTGACGAAACGTCTTTCGGATAAAAGCTTTTGGTAGTCAAAAACGTCATAAAAGAGTTTCAAAAGTTGTGAGTTGTGAAAATTGCATGATCTAGGACCTTTCCACAGTGCGTGCCAATGCAAAGACTGCAAGTCTATCCTTCACAGCCTCGTTTTCATCCGTGTTAAATTCAATATGGTGTCTAACCTGACTAAAGTCTACCGTAGTCCATTTCTGAATACAGATTACAATTTCATTATAAAAATTGTAGTTAGTAACATAATCTGTTACATTACACATTGTAGGTAATATAATATGACTACTTTTTGAGTACTTTTTCCCTTGTTTATCACATTACAGGATGATTTTGTACCATATTAATATAAAAATTCAAATGTTTTATGAATAATTTATTTCTTGCTACTTTGTGAATATTAAGTAATAAAGAAATTAATAAAACTAATCAACTGTAGTCTGATTTTGAGTATTTAAAAATGTAAGACAATCTAATTACAAGTATTTAATTTTTGGAATCCGGTTTAGTAATCCAGATTACATGTAATCAGTTACTACCCAGTATTGTGCACTTACAATGGACTCATATAGGGCAAGGAATCCCAGAGGGCTTAGAAACAATGTGTCAGATTTAGACGGAAGACTTCCGTTTATGAACACCCAAATGCAGTCTGTGAATGTGATTATACAGTTTTTCTTGTAAACAATTCCCTTCTGGGACCATCTTGTGAACAAAACATTTCCAGAGCTAGTAACGAGGCAGATAAATGGTCAATTCTGTCATACTCACAGCCTCCTCTTACTGTAATGTTGCATGTATCTGCTGTACTTCCATTGCACATGCAGTGAATTTGCTCCCTGTCTTCTGTTGCTATAGAAAAGTTGAAGGTTTCTTTGGTACTGGCACATGTGCTGGGAAACTGATGTCTGTGGCCCTGTGTGATAACATTAAGCTGGCAGAGACCACAACTGTTTGCTCTTGCCAGTGTACTCATGTGGCACACAACAGACACATTGCGGCCCACAGGAATAGCTTGATTCCACCAGCAGTTTAAAACCACTTCACAAGAGGCTGAACAAATAAAAAAAGACAAAAAAAAGACAAGAAGTACAAGTTGAGGCAACAGAGCTATGATGAACTCAGATGCATAAAAACATGCAGAGAAAGTTTAACATGAATTCAATGGTCTATTATGAGAATATTTGCTTTATTGTTTACTGCTGATGAAAAGCACTAATTTGTCTTAATATAAATTGACCAAAAGAAATTTGGGGCTCATAATGAATAAATGTGGTTGTGGCATCTGCCAACAAATGCTGCTAGAACTTTTCCGATGCAAGTATAGTTATTTATGAAATAAAATACATTCTTTCATAATTTAAAACTATATATAGTTAAAATTAAAACTATATATAATTGAAAACAATATATAGTTTTAGAAAAATACGTTTTAAGGTTTTAAATTATGAAACAGAGCACTTTATTGCACAAATAACAATATATTGTTACTTACATGTATATGATAGAATTAAATATTGAAAACGAAATACTTTTGCTCACCTTGAGAGCATATCCACACGTAAAGTACTATAACAAAGTGCACTTTTACATTCTGCCATGCCATCGCTCACATTGCAAGCAAAAAAGTCCAGTGTGACGCAACGTCCCGATTTACACAGTCACGGAAAGTCCACGATCAGACATTTGTTTGTTTCGCTCCAGAGTCACATCGTTGACCCATTACGGTTCTTCAGCGTTTTTCTCAGTCGTCAATCTTATTTTCACAAATCAATTAAAAATAGTAACGTTAACATCATTCTCTACATCCTGGAACGAGCATTTTCCATTTGCTGTGACCTTGTTCCTTTTTGCTTCTTATAGGTATATAGGTATAAGTTTAATTTTCGTCTATTAAGTTGCAGTCAGCGTGCTGCTCAAACCTCTTCAAATGACAAACTTCAACTCGCGTCACGTGTAAACATACAGCAGCTCACTCCTGTTCCACAGAATACAGAACGCGCATCAAAAGACTCCGCCCAGACGCCGCTTACGCATGCATAGCCAGTTGAGTTGACCAATCAGATCAAAGATAATTCTTTTCAGCACGTTCCTTCAGTGCAATGACCTTTAGGGGAAACTGATTATCTAGTTGATTATCAGTCATCATCTGTTATAGAGACTACTGAACAGAGGGTTATTTTAAAATGCAAAGCATTGAAAATCAAAATAAAGCTCTGTAAACACTTGCATTTTTACAACATTATAAGTGTGTTGCATCGGGAAATGAAAAGTTCTGTGCACACTTGTGGTATTCACGCTCATGTGAACACTTGGGCCAAATACAGGAAATTCGTCATGTAAGAACGTAGACAAGCGGGCAAGTGTGGGTAGTTGGACATGCTCCTAGTTTCTGTGGGGCCAGGTCCACCCGAACTCACACTGAACAAAATGGTTTATCTGGCAACATAAAAATGTGCTTCATATTGTAACTTGTAAATTAACTTAACTGAACTAACTTTTCAGAGTCAGATGCAGAAATGGCTCTTTAAGGCAGGACTTTCTCTAGACTTTACTTTTTCTTTTACTGTGCTGATTGGCAAATTTATGATTAGTCATAATTCCCTCATTCAGCAAGTGGACTTCAGGAAACTGGCTATTGTAAACAAATTCTTATCATCCCCTTTTGAAAGACATTGACACTAAATTGCCTAATATATTATATATCTCCATACTTCCAAAGACGAGTGAAAATATAATAATTAATTATATATATTGTACATATATATATATATATATATATATATATATATAGTGTGTCACCATACTTCTAAGGTTTAGTGAAAATTTCATAATTATATATATATATTTTGGAAGTATGGTGATATAGGCTATAATATATATTAGGCAATTTAGTGTCAACGTATATATATATCAATATATATATATATATATATATATCACCATATATCACAATACTTCCAAAGTTGATTAATCACATTTTATTAAAACTATTGTTTTTAATTACAAGTTTTCATAAATTGTTACGATTAAATATGCAAATGACCTCAAACTGATTCATAAGCGATTAATGCAAATAATCATCTTTATTCAAGAGTGAAATATACTCTAGATAAAGATTAAAAAGTGAACACACTGAACTGAATACAAAAAGTAACTTATTACATTACGACATCAAACATAAAATCATTATTTAAATTAACTGCAACATGGGAGCTCAATTCAAACCATTTACAAGACTCAAGCACAACAAGGAGACAGAAAAAGTAAAGACAGGATGTGATGGAGAAGCACACACAAACACACACACTTTTTTTATTCACTCATGCCATACAGAAGGTTAGTCTCTCAGCAAAGGGAGCTGATTTCTCCTTTGCTGCAGCCCCACTTGCAGCAGGCGTTGGACAGTCCCACCACTACATCTCGTCCCTTTCTGTCCACGGTACGCAACGCTTCAAGCACCTCCTGTGAAATGAGAGAGCGCGCTGGCCTGCTGAACACGTCACCTTCCTGTTCACCTTGTGCCAGTGACGGAAGATTTGAGTCAGTGGCATGCTGGGAGGACAGTGCAGCACCATACAGCACTGAGCTGTCTGGAACATTACTGTCATACGAGCTGAATAAGTCCAGTATTTCATCTGTGAAATAAGAGATGTTGATTCATGTAATAGTCGTAAAACAATACATGAATCATCCAATAATCTTTGTTTTATACAACTCCAAAAAAGTATATGTACATTACATTAAGAATCTCAAATATATTTCCGATACACTAATGTTAAAACGTTTTGGGGTTGATAAGATTTGTGTGTGTGTGTTTTAATTTTTGCATTTATTTGTTCAAAATACAGTAAAAACAGTAATATTGTGAAATATCATTACAATTTAAAATAACTGTTTTCTATTGTAGTGCATTTTAAAATTTATTAATTTATTAAAATGTAATTATTTATTCCTGTGATGCAAAGCTTAATTTTTTTGCATCATTACTCCACACTGTAAAAAAAGACTGTGAATTTAACGGTAAAACTAATATGTTGATTTGCTGCTCTTGTGCTACTTCATACTTTTGTGGAATCTCAGATTTTTTTCAGGATTCTTTGATGAATAGAAAGTTCAAAAGAAGAGCATTTATTTGAGAAAGAATCTTCTGTAACATTATGAATAATGCCACTTTTGATCAATTTACTGTAATGTGTCTTTGCTAAATAAAAGCATTAATTTCTTTTTTTTTCAAACTTTTGAATAGTAGCGTACATAGTTCCTATACTTCCATTCTGTGTTATTTCATAATTTTAGTCCATAATTTTGATTATAACACTTTAAACAGTAAAAATACTGGTAGTGTATTTGTAATATTGTTGCAACATGGAATTTTAAAATGATGTACGTTAAAATTCTGGGTTGCAAGAATTTTATTCTGTATTAAAATGTATTCTGTATTTTGGTGATGAAATCTACTACTGTTGAACATTGTAAAAATAGAGATTAAATAGGTGTATCCAAAATATTTAACTGGTACTGTATTTGTAATATTGTTGCACCCAGAATTTTTAAAAATTGTCTATATTTTCAAATTGAAAAAAAAAAAAAGTTTTACAAAACCTGCTCTGTAATACTAACCTGTGCTTGTCAAGGAGCGCTTCCATCGAGAGCCTCCGCAGGTGAAGATGACAGCTCGGATGAACTCCCGGCCGCATAATTTGACTCCGTATGAGGGGCCATCCAGTGCCTGTACTCCAGCCAGCAGCAGACACACTGCAAGCGCTGTGGTTTTCCACATCATGCTGAGAGCAGATATTCACTGGCAGCAGCAGATGATGTTCAGAAGCTGGTTTCCTGCTGGGCTCCCTTTGGTTGGGATCTAGGTGCCTGTTTGATGTGCTGTGATTTCTACCAGGTCCCTGTTCCTGCTTATAAAGAGGTGAGGGGCACACATGCTCAAACCCCCACAAGCAGGCTCAGGAGTCACAGATAACCCTGTAAGATAGTGGCAGAGACCTTTCTGGTAACAAAAGCATGAGCAGGAAAGGTGGATGTGTAATTATAAGGGCATTCTTTGACACAAAACTCTCTTTCTTCATTTAAATTGATGAATCATATTTGCCATACGACTCATGTCAGGATATTGCTGCATAAAGAACAGTGATTGCTCTTTACAAACAGTGATTGAATTAAGATGTCTATCTATTTTTCCATTAAATTCATTGCAGTTAATCTTTTTATTTAGCCTACTTTTTTTTTTTTTTGTTTCATCAAGGACGTGTTGCCAGGTTGTTCTGGATGGTTGCTGTCAGTTTGCACCTGTTTTATCATCTATACCACTAGGTGAAAATTGTAAGTCTAATCACATTTGAAAGCAAGAGCCCATCTCTCAAATATCTGTGTCCTGAGTTCACCCGAATACTTGTTTTACCTTCTTTGCACTTCAATGCATATTAAAATTTTTTTTCTTTTTTTTCTTCAGACAGTGATGACTGTGAGGTGTAGAGGTTAAGAGACAAAGAGATGTAGGGAGCATGGCATTTTCAAAGTGTGATAACACTGTCCAATGCACACGAGTGATCTTTGCAGCCACACGGACAAAGGTCACCAATATCCAAAATGACAACAGAATAATGAATTTTTAATGAATGTGATGATAACAATGACAACAGCATGACATTTCGAGAGACATTAACCACCATATTTGACGTACATCTTTGCCTGTGGGGATGGTGACCAAAAAA
>NW_015627535.1:604399-614659 GCF_001515625.1 Sinocyclocheilus rhinocerous
AGGATAGACATTATTACCACCAGCTTCAGCCAAATCTGCTCGTTGTTATGACGATATACTAGATAGGTTGTACAAAATGGCGGGTGTTGTTTGCAATAATACGTGAGTCTCCATACACATTGCCGGATAGCCATCCATCCGTAGCATTCTGCTAGCGTTGCTATGGAGCCAGGTGTTATAAACGCTGTTGGCATAGTTACACCGACGGCCACGTTGACAACCCTGCAGTTATTGCTGGATAAACCAGATACTCTCCTGTTATTAACCTCTGCTGACCAATCGATGCTTATTGGATATGAAATCATACGTAGTATAACGTTAATGTGCCGAAATCGCATTCATGTGAGTCAGTGCATTGTAAATAAGATGCAAAGCAGGACATTTGACTGAGCAGGTACTGGGTCTAAACGTTTGCACGTCCACGGGTAGATTCTTTTGTGCGTTATATACTGAGTAATTTTGTGTTACTTTATGTGTTTACCTTGTGAATATACTAACCAGGTTCAAATGGTTTATTTATTGGCATTTCTATTAATTTAAATAATGGGTACATATGCGTATATTATAGAAGCCTATTGATGAGCCAATACCTGTTAATTGTTGTAAATAATACATTTTTATTTTATTATATATTTGATCATTATATGTTTTTATTAGAATTATTATATTATATAAATATTTGTATAAGTGCGTTTTTTTGTTTATATGAACAACAAAACAAGTGCAACAATACAAATTCATAAGATATAAGAACACAAAAGGAAGCAAGATGTATACAGGCTTGATGTGAAGACTATAGCATAATTGAATCATAAATTTGCCCGATTAGAGTAACAGTAATTAAGTAAATTAGTACTGATACATGAAATTTGACATTGATATTAGATTTTTTTTTGGTGCACCTTATTTTTAATTTAATTTAAATTTTTTTTTGTGTCCAAGTCCCACTTTGTGTTCTTGACAATGGTGTGTGCCCTCATTCATTTGCAAGCAGTGATCAGGTTACTTGTAATAGGACACCAAACGTTCTGCCCTATCCTTCCCTCCTCTTTTTGTCCGCCCAACAATGGTTGTAGTCTTTAGGGCTTTTCTGGAACCGTATGGTTGTGCCAAGAAGGTACTTTGCTGAAGTGATTAGTGATAATAATGAAAAAAAAACAAAAAACTTTGTGATAGTGTTATTATCTATGGCAAGCATCTTCATTATTATTGGTCATACTTAGACCTTTTCCATCAGTCCAGAACTGATCCTACACTCTAGGAGATTTGATGGCGATGGTGATTCACTACACCTTCACTACACCTAATGACTGTAGTCAATAGCAAAGCTGAATAAAAAAGTGTGACGTGAAAAGTGACGTGACATGTGGCCAAGTATGGTGACCCATACTCAGAATTAGTGCTCTGCATTTATCCCATTCAAAGTGCGCACACACACAGCAGTGAACACGCACACGGAGCAGTGGGCAGCCATTTTTTGCTGCGGCGCCCGGGGAGCAGTTGGGGGTTCAGTGCCTTGCTCAAGGGCACCTCAGTCATGGTATTGAAGGTGGGAGAGAGCGCTGTACATTCACTCCCCCCACCTACAATCCCTGCCGGTACGAGACTCGAACCCGCAACCTTTGGGTTACGAGTCCGACTCTCTAACCATTAGGCCACGACTTCCCTTAACAGACTGCTCATCAAGTTATCTGAGGCCATAACTTCTTCCGTGTCTCTCGTATCACACCGCTAACTTGCTCTCTCTTGTTTCATATAAATGCAGCTGGTACCATCTTGTGTCTCACTTATGGACTGTATTGAAAATGAACTCGGAGAACTGTAGTATTAATAGTACTGTAATATTGTTGTAGTGTTTATCTTGTTGCCAAGACAATTGTTTTGCATATTTCTAATGGATTATGACATCATAAACAGATAAGATTTTAAAACTGCTTCAACTCAAATCAATGTTTCATGTCAACGTAGTTATTTATTTGGTGAACATCCGTGTAATAATTGGTTTGACTGTGCATTACCACTTAAAAGGTTCATCTTGTTTGAATTTATTTGCTAGGACCTTTTTTTTTTCGGCAGAAGCATTGAGCAAATAGAATCAATATTTTCGTGTCCATTTAATTACCTATGTGGCAAGTCACCTTGTAATAAGTGAGATAATACACATTAAGCCAGTTGTTATTGCAGAAGAAACCCCCGAAACGGTGATCAGGACCCTGACGCGAAGCCTTACTAAGGCACCTATTGCCCTAGCAATACACCAAAATTCACCTTCTCCAACTCAACTACATTTAAATGTAGTTTTCTTTTGTTTATTATATTGTATGTATCATCATGTGAAGCTCTGATTAATTTCCCCTTTTATTGCATTCAGTCAAGGGTAACCCAATGGCAACTCCAGCATATGTGAGGGAGCTGCAGCAGACCTCCCAGCCTCAGGGAGGCGCTGTGACTCCCACATCAGGCCAGGCTTCCACCGTGACGGCAGCTCCCCAACAATTCCTGGCTGAACTTCAGACTACAGGGGCCACACCTTCAGCGGCCCCACCCACTGGCCAGACCACGCCCCCTCCCTCGCAAGCACAGAAGAGCCAGGCAATTGCCCAGGCACCGCCTGCACAAGCCCCGCCTACGCAGACTCAATATGTCACAGCTGAGATTCAGAGCTCACCTACGCAGTCCAGCAGTCAGAATACACCACAGTACATCGTTGTCACAGTTACAGGTAAGAGTCAATAAACATCTTACCTCATCCTAAGAATGAATGACATGCTATAGTCTCTGCTCAGAGAAAAGTTACATATTATTCCTGTAGCTCAAACAGTAGAGCATGACGAAAGCATAAACCTAATAAAATGTGTACCTTGAATGTAATGTAGGTCACGTTGGATAAAACATCTGTCATATATTAATATACTTCTTTTTCTCCATTTTACCCCCTATGTTCCTTCCTGTAGAGGGTTCTCTTCATTCCAGTGACTCTGTGTCAGATTCTAGTCCTCCTGCTGCTGTAGTCCAAACTGGAGTTCCCACACAGGTGGTGCAGCAAGTGCAGACCGTCCAACAGGTAACACTAACCCTAAACCCTAAAGGTGTGCGCCCAAACACACAGTAAAGCCACCTGCACCACCACTCACCTAAACATCTTTGGAGTGCAGTGCAATACCATCAAGGGTTAAATCAAGAAATAATTGAACATTTAGACAATGCACGGATGCATTGAACTGATCAAAAGTGACTGCATAATTCAGCTTTATCACATGAATAAATTACTGTTTAAAATACATTCAAATAGAAAACAGTTCTTTTAAATTGTATAATGTTTCACAATAACCTTGGTGAACATAAGATACTTCTTTCAAAAACGTTTTAAAAAATCTTCCAAATCCAAACTTTTGAACAGTATTGTAGATAGATATGCCGACTATAAATCTATAGAAACCCTTTGGAATTATATGGCACCTCAAAATGTGATTTGATCAAATTCAATGATAACAAAAAATGTCAATGAAGTCCTTTTTTTCATATCTGTACACAAATAAAACGCCGATCAGTCAGTCCACAGATGGAGGAAGTTCAGCACTGCTTGTTGTTTGAGTTTGTTTGAATTTTGTAGAACAGCAGTTCTTAGAAAAAGGCTTGCCCCCGCAGTCTGGTTGTCTACCATCACAAAAACCCTGAACAACACTAGCGTTAATGGGAGGTCACCACAGAGAAAACCACTGCTTTTAAAAACAGTACATTTTAAATGTGCTAAAGATAAATTGGTAGTTTCACAGATTTGCTGGAATGTCCCAAAGATTCTGGTAAATATACACAGAGCTAGATAACCTTTTCTGCAGGTTACCAACTGTACTGTACATCCACAGGGAGCAACTCTGTCCAAGTGTACTGGTGCAGACCTTGTAATGATCCACATCACGCAAAGCCATATAACGTTTATTTTTCTTCGATTTAGAAGAAAATAAATTAATTTATTCAGTAAGGATGCATTAAACTGATTAACAAACTAAAAAATATATAATATTGCAAAAGATTTCTATTTCAAATAAATTGTGTTGTTTTGCACTTTCTATTAATCAAAGAATCGTAAAGAAAATGCATTACATTTTCCACAAAAATGGAACTGAAAATGTAGTTTTGCCATCACGGGAATAAATAACATTTTAATATACAATAAAACAGAAAACATTGTTTTTAAATTGTAATAATATTGCAGTTTTGACTGTATTTTTGGTCAAATAAATGCAGTCTTTGTGAGCATAAATGACTTAAAAACGTCAAAAAGTCTTGTTGACTGTAATTTTTGAATGGTAGTGCACCTAAATCATACTTAAAGGTTAATTTAGTATTATTGTGTTTGTGTCTTGGCTAGGAAGTTTACGTTTACTAATAGCATTACAGAAATACCCTATTCACAGTAAGCTGTGGTTTATTTATCCTTAAGGAGAAGGTTCTGAAAACAGGAGGGTTACTGAGGGGAAAGTGAATAGTATTTGGGTTAACGTGATCTCAACATCTCTGCCCCAAATAAATTTTATTAGGCCACTGATATGACTGGAGTCTTTATTTTATTTTAAACACAAGTGCTACTCATTTCTTCATGGGTAAAAAATAAATAAATACTAAGTTGAGTGTCTGAGAAGCTTCGTTCTGTAACTTCCTTTATTCTGTGAAAATACATAAACACATACAAAGCATTAGAGCTGTAAACCATGGCCCAGTTTAGATAAATTAGATTGTGGTTTGCCATTCTCGCAGTAGCTTGTTCAGCAAGCTAATGTTTTTCATTTGTCCCTGTAATCTATTAACAGAGGTCGGTAGTTCAAGCTACATCTCAGACAATGAAAACAGAGCCGGGCACCCAGCTGAATGTCACCAGCCTACAATCTGTGCACCTGACACAGGAGGTGAGCTCTCTCATTTATATAAATGTGTGTTATTATGTCAGTAAAGACTGGTTTTGCAGTCAAATTGATGCCTATGATGTCCAAGTTCTTTCTCTCTGTCTCTCTAAAATGCATTTTATGTGACTCACATTTCATTTTCTAATGTTCACAATCATGTCATCTCGAATGTATTGCATTATAGGAATAGTTCATGCAGAAATTCCTTTAATGCCAAATTCATTAAGCCTCTAACCCTCTAACGGTTGCTTTCAGAACCCTTTTCTCACACAGAGAGGAAGTGATGCACAGAGAGAGAGTGAAGTGAAGAGAAAGAGACAGATAGAAGACTGGTTGGAGCATAGGGCAGCAGTAGTACTACTAGAGAAAAGCACTAACCCGTTTGGAGACAGTTTATCTTATGCATCTGTTAATGGAGGTTTGCTGGATTGCTCATCCTGTTTCCCCCCATCTCTACCTGTCGCCTTTTCACCCGTCACCTTCTCAGTACCCGTCATGTCAGTGGGCTGGGAGACAGACAGGGTCTCTTACACCTCTGCTCCTGTGCCGGATGTGCAGTCTTACATCTATGAGATGCCCTTTGCCCATAGCGTAGGTGACTTTAGTTAAAACACAGTGTTGTAGGTAAAGCTGTGGTCAGTCAGTGAGAGTGAGTTGATTGTGTTAGATCATTTAGTGCAGTGATTTCCAACCAAGGGTCTGTGGGGTGTCTACATTTAAAAACAGTGAATATATAATATACACAATATTGTTCAAAATTTGGGGTTAGGAAGATTTTTTAAATGTTTTTTTAAAGAAGTCTCTTTATGCTTATCAAGGCTGCATTTATTTGATTAAAAATACAGTACAAACAGTAATATTGTGAAATATTATTACAATTTAAAAATAACTTTTCTATTTTAATATATTTTAAAATATAAATTATTTTCGTGGTGTAAAGCTGAATTTCCAGCATCATTACTCCAGTCTTCAGTGTCACATGATCCTTCAGAAATCATTCTAATATGATGATTTGCTGCTCAAGAAACATTTCTTATCATCATCAATCTTGAAAACAGCTGATGTTTATGTGGAAACCGTGATACATTTTTTTTCAGGATTCTTTGATGAATAGAAAGCTCAAAAGAACAGCATTTATTTGAATATTATAAATGTCTTTACTGTCACTTTGATCAACTTAATGTGTCCTTGCAGAATAAAACTAGTAATTTAATTAAAAAATAGAATAGAAATTGTACCGACCCCAAACTTTTGAATGGTAGTCTAGATATACATAAACATATTAAAATTAGATTTGTTTTAAACACATAAAAAAAATTAACTGAAAGACATTTGTTTATATTAAATATTTTTAGATTAATTTGATCAGTAATATATTTTTTTATATTAAATAAAAAAATAAATAACCTCTTAATAAATTGTTAGCTGTTTTCATCCCATCAAAAATATCCCATCTCAATTGAACCAATATCAAATACACAGTTTGCTGATACTTAATTTCTCAAACTGCTTCATTTTAAGAGAAATCATCTATTTTTCAACCACAGTATTGATTGTTTTTAGTTAAAAATGTTTTTTTTTTTGGTAGTTTCCATTAGATTAAAAATAATGATAAATTCTATCCAGTGTAATGTGAGTTAAAAGGATGTTTTTTTGTAGTGTGCATAAGACTAAAAGGTTGGGAAACACTGATTTAGTGTACTGAATGTTGGCTGCAGTCATGTTTTTTTTACATTTTTTTAATTGTAAAGTTAAGTTTGTTGCAGAACTGTGATTGTGTCGATTTTGCCTTTTTAATTTGTGTATGGGTTTATGTGCGCTACAGGTGCAGCAGCAGCTCCAACAGCTGCCAGTCCAACATGTGTATACTAACCAGGTGCAGTATGTGGAAGGAGCAGATGCTAACTACACCACCAGCACCATGTGAGTATTTACAGGAACCAGCACTCAGCCCAGGCACTGTGCACATGTGCTGGATCAGCTGCAAGGCTTTTCATGCTACACATACTTCCTGAATTAAAAGTTAGCTCTTTAAAAAACAAAACAAAAAAAAAAACACTGTTAACCATGGGTTAAGCAAAGCTTCACACTTGTATTTTAAGAAAGGATTAGCACCGCTTTTTACTGTAGAATATATAACATATCAAGTTATTTATTATTAATTAAAAAAATATTAAGATATTAAATTTTACACTTGTTTTTACCAATGTACAATTTGAAATCTCAGAACTACTAATTACTAACCCAAGGTTAAATATCAACATGGAACAAGACTATTTTGAAATATGTTTGCAAAGTTTAAAATCCCTAGGTAGTATATGTTGTAGCATCTGGACCAATCAGACACACAATTTTTCATTTGATTTAACAAATCAATTATTCATTAGATTAACAAACGTTCACAGACCCCTCACCCAATAAACATACTGGGTGCCAAGTTGTCTGTGAACAAGGCCCAGGACCCTGGTTACCATGGCAACCCTGACACCAGATACATTTACGACCTAATGGAATGTGAGTAGGGAAAATCACTGCCTTTTCAAGTAAATATCTACAGCGGATCTAAATATTTATAATTAATTATAACTAGTTATGATTAATTATTCATATTTCCCCATGAATGAGCTGATTCGCTACAATGTTGTTATATTTGATTACAATTCAAATTCCTAACCCTTTTGATTTTCTCCCAGTCGTTCCAGCAGTTTCCCGTACACAGAGACCCCTCTGTATACCCAGACCGCTGCTGGACAGTACTATGAGACCACCCCTGCCTCTGGCTCTGAGGCCACGTCCCCCAGCACCCCTCTCACCGTCTCCGTGACCACAGGATCCTCTGGGGTGTCCATGTTTGTAGCGGGGACGGGGCAGATCGTGGCCAATCCTACGACGGCGGCAGTGGGTGGAGTCACAGCTGTAGTGGCAGCCACTGGGACGGCGGCGAACGGTTCTGGAGACTCCGGAGGCGAGGCTAACGGTAGCAGCGGGAGCTACGTGATTCAGGGCGGCTACATGCTGGCTGGTAGCGGGACTGGCAGCAGCGGAAACGGTCACGGTTATCCGCACCCCACCCGTGCCTCTCCAGCCACCGTGAGTATAAACGAAGGCGAGGACAATAGCGTGCCGTCGGCAGACAAAAAGGTATGAGGACAGCAGGGGCGGGGCTTAATCATCACTCATCGCCACCCCTCTTCCCGCCACCCAAATGAATTTAAACGCATGGTGATCTCATTGCTCTGTTCCACATGTCAGAGGGCACAGTGATACTTCCAAGTCCAAATCATTTCCAGTTTTATTCTATGAAGAAAAAATCTTCGGGAGCAGCATTCCATTTCGATGACGACACATGTCCAGTTGACGTGTAGCTTGTCAGTGGTGCTTGCTAAAGCTTTCACTGTGCTGTCGTATTCATTGCTGAAGACATTAAAATTCAGTCATAACCATAACCATTCGGTCGGTTAACCTAGCCATTCAACATGGTCCTCTATGCAGCAGCCAGTTTTGCATTCTATTACAAAATTCTTTTAGTTAAGGACTGAGACATTTTGTTTAATATTTCATGGCATACCCGTCTTGTATGCCACGGCACGCAGAAACAGCTGTCGAGAGGCATACAGAGCTGTGAAAAAGTGTTTGCCCCTGTCTGATTTTCTGTATGTGGACACTGATTTACAACCAAAACATGTGGATGCATACGTTACCGTTCAAAAGTTTTGAGTCTGTAAAATAAAAATGTATATGTTATGTTGTTGTTGTTTTTTTAAAAGAATACTTAATTAATACTTTTATTCCGCAAAGATGCATTAAATTGATCCAAAGTAACAGTAAAAACATTTATAATGTTACAAAAGATCTCTGTTTCAAATAAAACTGTTCTTTTGAACTTTCTATTCATCTAAGAATCCTGAAAATAAAAACATAAAAAATGCAAAATATATTCAAATAGAAAATATTTATTTTGTAATATTACAATATTACTGTGTTTTTGATCAAATAAATGCAGCCTTACTAAGATAAGAGACTTCTTTCAAAAACATGAACGTGGTTTTCTGCCCAAAAAACACTTTGTTTTCACCCATGCCTGCTGAGCAGTTCTGCTTTTGATTCATCTGTTGGCATACTTCTTCATTGTACTGTACAACTGAAACCTTGAACTCCAAAGAAATGCAAGAACAGAAACTTTTCATTTAACCACTTGACTGTATGCTAACACAATAATCTACATACAATAAAAAAAAAAAAGTGCACAAACAGAAATTCAGACAAAGACTTATTCACAGCACTGCATGTTTTCATGAAGCTGTCAGAAAAACAATATGTGTAGACATTGCTAAATAATACAATTTGTTGCCAATTTGAGTAAATTGTAATTACAGTGTAGATACACGCATGTGCTGTGTCTGCATGCAAAAGCATATGCATGGGTTTGCATTGTGGTGTTTGCATGTTGTCTATCTTAGGGCATCTTTTAGCCTGGACTCTCTGTCTGAGTGTGTGTGTGGCTGTTTGTGTGCGTCTTATCCCGGCAGCTGTCCTCTGGCCCTCAGGTGCAGTGGTTGTTGGATAATTATGAGACAGCGGAAGGGGTGAGTTTGCCCCGATCTACACTCTACTGCCACTACCTGCTGCACTGTCAGGAGCAAAAGCTGGAACCCGTCAACGCGGCATCCTTCGGAAAACTCATCCGCTCGGTGTTCATGGGGTTGAGGACCAGACGCCTGGGCACACGGTGAGAGAAATCAGGTCACATGACATGTACTTTCTAACTGGGAGTGCCCAGTTTATTTTAATGAATCGGTTCATTCAGAAAATTTGTTCCCCCCCCCAAAAAAAAACTCAAGTGAAATGTATTTAAGCGCTATTTTTGTCCAAGTTAAATTGATTGTGAGATGTTTCATTGATTTATATGTTCAAATCAGATTGAGTGAATCATTTAAAAAGTGTTGGTTCATAAGCATAGTTCACTCACAAACATCAAGTGACAGTAAATTAATATGGCATTCATTACCGTTCAAAAGTATGGCTTCAGTAAGACACTTTCTTAAAAGAAATTGATACTTTTATTAGCAAGGATGCATTAAATTGATCAAAAGTGACAGTAAAGACATTTATAAAACATTTGAATTTTAAATAAACACTTTTTTTTTTTTTTTTTTTAAATAAACAACTTTATATTCCAAAGAATCCTCAAAAAAATATCATGGTTTCCACAAAAATATTAAACAACAATAAAACCTTCCAAAATACTAATATTGTTTCTTCAGCAGAAAATCATTTCTGAAGGATCATGTGACACTGAAGACTAGAGTGATGATGCTGAAAATGTAGCCTTGCTATCACAGGAATAATATATAAT
>NW_015627535.1:614669-628743 GCF_001515625.1 Sinocyclocheilus rhinocerous
TGCACCTTTTTACAAAGGTGTGTTTGAACTAAGAATCTGATGTTTCCTTCAGGCGGTAGATCTGCTGAATATGCAACTGGTTCCATAACTTCATCCCTTATTTCTCTCCTCTTTACGGCTTAAGCTTCAACCCTCTCCTATACCAATTGTGTGTGTGTGTGTGTGTGTGTGTATGTGTATGTTAGACTAGTTTCAGTGTTTTATGTTGTATGTTAGACTAGTTTAAGTGTTTATGTAGTATGTTGGACTAGTTTAAGTGTTTATGTAGTTAATAAAGTTTTGTATCACACTTGACGTTGTTCATTGTTTGCTCATAACTGGAGTCACTTAATCATGCAGATTTATGCTACAAGCTCTGTGTAGAGTTGTACAGTAAGAAAGTTATTTCCCTTAACCAGGAAATTAACGTTCTTAGAATTGACAGACAGTTGACCCTGAGAGGTCAAGTAAATATCTACAGCGGATCTAAATATTTATAATTAATTATAACTAGTTATGATTAATTATTCATATTTCCCCATGAATGAGCTGATTCGCTACAATGTTGTTATATTTGATTACAATTCAAATTCCTAACCCTTTTGATTTTCTCCCAGTCGTTCCAGCAGTTTCCCGTACACAGAGACCCCTCTGTATACCCAGACCGCTGCTGGACAGTACTATGAGACCACCCCTGCCTCTGGTTCTGAGGCCACGTCCCCCAGCACCCCTCTCACCGTCTCCGTGACCACAGGATCCTCTGGGGTGTCCATGTTTGTAGCGGGGACGGGGCAGATCGTGGCCAATCCTACGACGGCGGCAGTGGGTGGAGTCACAGCTGTAGTGGCAGCCACTGGGACGGCGGCGAACGGTTCTGGAGACTCCGGAGGCGAGGCTAACGGTAGCAGCGGGAGCTACGTGATTCAGGGCGGCTACATGCTGGCTGGTAGCGGGACTGGCAGCAGCGGAAACGGTCACGGTTATCCGCACCCCACCCGTGCCTCTCCAGCCACCGTGAGTATAAACGAAGGCGAGGACAATAGCGTGCCGTCGGCAGACAAAAAGGTATGAGGACAGCAGGGGCGGGGCTTAATCATCACTCATCGCCACCCCTCTTCCCGCCACCCAAATGAATTTAAACGCATGGTGATCTCATTGCTCTGTTCCACATGTCAGAGGGCACAGTGATACTTCCAAGTCCAAATCATTTCCAGTTTTATTCTATGAAGAAAAAATCTTCGGGAGCAGCATTCCATTTCGATGACGACACATGTCCAGTTGACGTGTAGCTTGTCAGTGGTGCTTGCTAAAGCTTTCACTGTGCTGTCGTATTCATTGCTGAAGACATTAAAATTCAGTCATAACCATAACCATTCGGTCGGTTAACCTAGCCATTCAACATGGTCCTCTATGCAGCAGCCAGTTTTGCATTCTATTACAAAATTCTTTTAGTTAAGGACTGAGACATTTTGTTTAATATTTCATGGCATACCCGTCTTGTATGCCACGGCACGCAGAAACAGCTGTCGAGAGGCATACAGAGCTGTGAAAAAGTGTTTGCCCCTGTCTGATTTTCTGTATGTGGACACTGATTTACAACCAAAACATGTGGATGCATACGTTACCGTTCAAAAGTTTTGAGTCTGTAAAATAAAAATGTATATGTTATGTTGTTGTTGTTTTTTTAAAAGAATACTTAATTAATACTTTTATTCCGCAAAGATGCATTAAATTGATCCAAAGTAACAGTAAAAACATTTATAATGTTACAAAAGATCTCTGTTTCAAATAAAACTGTTCTTTTGAACTTTCTATTCATCTAAGAATCCTGAAAATAAAAACATAAAAAATGCAAAATATATTCAAATAGAAAATATTTATTTTGTAATATTACAATATTACTGTGTTTTTGATCAAATAAATGCAGCCTTACTAAGATAAGAGACTTCTTTCAAAAACATGAACGTGGTTTTCTGCCCAAAAAACACTTTGTTTTCACCCATGCCTGCTGAGCAGTTCTGCTTTTGATTCATCTGTTGGCATACTTCTTCATTGTACTGTACAACTGAAACCTTGAACTCCAAAGAAATGCAAGAACAGAAACTTTTCATTTAACCACTTGACTGTATGCTAACACAATAATCTACATACAATAAAAAAAAAAAAGTGCACAAACAGAAATTCAGACAAAGACTTATTCACAGCACTGCATGTTTTCATGAAGCTGTCAGAAAAACAATATGTGTAGACATTGCTAAATAATACAATTTGTTGCCAATTTGAGTAAATTGTAATTACAGTGTATCTGCATGTGCTGTGTCTGCATGCAAAAGCATATGCATGGGTTTGCATTGTGGTGTTTGCATGTTGTCTATCTTAGGGCATCTTTTAGCCTGGACTCTCTGTCTGAGTGTGTGTGTGGCTGTTTGTGTGCGTCTTATCCCGGCAGCTGTCCTCTGGCCCTCAGGTGCAGTGGTTGTTGGATAATTATGAGACAGCGGAAGGGGTGAGTTTGCCCCGATCTACACTCTACTGCCACTACCTGCTGCACTGTCAGGAGCAAAAGCTGGAACCCGTCAACGCGGCATCCTTCGGAAAACTCATCCGCTCGGTGTTCATGGGGTTGAGGACCAGACGCCTGGGCACACGGTGAGAGAAATCAGGTCACATGACATGTACTTTCTAACTGGGAGTGCCCAGTTTATTTTAATGAATCGGTTCATTCAGAAAATTTGTTCCCCCCCCCCAAAAAAAAACTCAAGTGAAATGTATTTAAGCGCTATTTTTGTCCAAGTTAAATTGATTGTGAGATGTTTCATTGATTTATATGTTCAAATCAGATTGAGTGAATCATTTAAAAAGTGTTGGTTCATAAGCATAGTTCACTCACAAACATCAAGTGACAGTAAATTAATATGGCATTCATTACCGTTCAAAAGTATGGCTTCAGTAAGACACTTTCTTAAAAGAAATTGATACTTTTATTAGCAAGGATGCATTAAATTGATCAAAAGTGACAGTAAAGACATTTATAAAACATTTGAATTTTAAATAAACCCTTTTTTTTTTTTTTTTTTTAAATAAACAACTTTATATTCCAAAGAATCCTCAAAAAAATATCATGGTTTCCACAAAAATATTAAACAACAATAAAACCTTCCAAAATACTAATATTGTTTCTTCAGCAGAAAATCATTTCTGAAGGATCATGTGACACTGAAGACTAGAGTGATGATGCTATATACAAATATTATACTTTATTACTGTTTTTTAAGTGTAGTTTTTGATCAAATAAATGCAACCTTGGTGAGCATAAGAAACATAAAAATCTTTTAAAAAATCCTTCTGACTCCAAACGTTTGAATAATAATGTGATTGAGAGTCACGCATATACATGCATATGTGCTTAGATGCCTCCATGATCCTCTGGTTCGGGTCACGCAGGTGCACTAAAGCTTTTGTGTGTTTGTTCCAGAGGGAATTCCAAATATCACTACTATGGACTGCGAATCAAAGCGAGCTCATCTCTGGTCCGTCTGATGGAGGACCAGCAACACCTGGCCATGAGGCAGCAGCCCTTCTCCCAGAAACAGAGGTGGACACACATGCTCTCTTTCATATCTTGCTCTGTCAGTCACTCTGGTTCCTGTGTTTGTCAGTCTGTCTGGTTCTGTCTCCCTGCAGGTTGAAGCCGGTACAGAAGGTGGAGGGAATCACTAACGGAATGTTGTCAGGATCTGGACAGCAACAGCAGCAGCAGAGCTCGGGTCTGTCGGACATCAGCACCCAGGTCCAGCAGTACCAGCAGTTTCTAGGTGAGTCGTGACATCAGTGTGAACCTTTAATGTCAGAAGCGTAACCTGAAATGCATGTTCTAAAGGAAACACTAATGTGTTCCATTCAAGTGCGCTGTCTTTCCGTAACTGTCTAAAGTATGTGAATTTGAGGCATGCGATTGGCTGTCGGTTACAAAGCATTTAGCCGTAACATTCTAACACCAAATCGTTTCACACTGCATAAGTTATATTATATTATATTATATATAGTTATATTGTTGCTCTTTTGTTAGTTTTGACTGCTTTTATTGTCCTCATTTGTAAGTCGCTTTGGATAAAAGCGTCTGCTAAATGACTAAATAAATAAAATAAATAAGTTTGGCACCACAATGCGGGTTTAACATATATGGTTGCTGTTATCATTGATGTTTAGATGCGTCCCGAGCTCTCCCAGAATTCCCTGATGTTGACCTGCAGGGTAGAGCTTTACCAGAGGGCATTGAGCTGGAACATCTTAAAAGCTTTCAGTTGCTCTACAGAGAACACTGCGAAGTGAGTCTTCTCTCTTCTTCTCTGTTTGAAACCAGCGATAGACTGTCGGCATCACAATGAAAATCTGTGTAGAAGCTAAATATCTTTTCAGGTTGATTTTTACTGGTCTTGTGTTTTTCTGCAGGCCATTCTGGATGTGATGGTCAACCTTCAGTTCCCTTTGGTGGAGACTCTTTGGAAAACATTTTGGAGGTTCAGTGAAAGTCAGGCAGGAGACTCAACAACACTAGCTGTGTATGTTTGCTTCTCAGCGCAACACACTCCTTTAGACCAGCACTACATATCAAGGATTTCACAGTTTCGTGCTTTCAGGAGGATTTTATAAAGATGGTTCTCGGTTGTTTCTACTGAGCAAGGGCGGTATAGAGCATTAAGTTAACCTGTAAAGCCTGACATATGAAATAATTGTCCAAATAAAATATATATATATACAGTGGTGTGAAAAAGTGTTGGCCCCCTTCCTGATTTCTTATTTTTGTGCATGTTTGTCACACTTTAATGTTTCAGATCATCAAACAATTTTAAATATTAGTAAAAGATAACACAAGTGAACACAACATGCAGTTTTTAAATGAAGGTTTTTATTATTAAGGGAAAACAAAACCCAAAACTACATGGCCCTGTGTGAAAAAAGTGTTTGCCCCCTAAACCTAATAACTGGTTGGGCCACCCTTAGCAGCAACAACTGCAATCAAGCGTTTGCGATAACAGAAATCAGGAAGGGGGCCAACACTTTTTCACACCACTGTATTTTTATGTAAGAGTTCATTGAACTTTTAGACGATATATGAAAATTTAAGAAACCTAAAAAAGGTGTTTTTTGTTGAGCATTATAATTGATGCATCAGGCTTTTATGGCTCACATAGTATGATTTAGTAGAATATGGAGCTCATATTCAAGAAGTGAAAAAAAAGCATTTTGGTACAGTTGCTGATATTTATATGGCTGAAACATAAGATGAAATTCTGATAGACTGTAATGTTAAATCATTGAGATCTTTATAACAGTATAGCAGACTTTTTACATAAAATGCATATGAATATCAGTTGTCACTCTATATCTACCAATAACATGCCTTAGTAAGATGATATTTAAAGGGGTCATGACGTGTTTTTTATTTTTTTATTTTATTATGTTCCCTGAGGTGTAATTATAATATTACTAAAGTTTTTTTGGACGAAAAACATTTAAATTTGAGTGATTTATGACCTTTTTCCACCCTGTTTCTCATCCTCTGACTGAAACAGTTGGTTTTGGGGTGTTTTCCCTTTAAGAGGTCAGTGTAACCGCCCACTTTTATGATTGGCTAACATCCATTACCGCCATTAATGTTTTAAAAATAGTTTTTACATGAAATACGTTACTTGCAGTTTGCGGCGGCGTTGTTGGGTCCAGAACAGTTGGAACGGCCTGACCTTTGAGCAAAAATATTTTGGCGAAGCCAACATCATACTGCAATTTGTTCTCAAAACTTTACTGAACACACGTAAATTAGCACTGACGGGACTGGGACGTTCGCTAAAAATAAACTGAATCCATTTTTCTCTGACGTCGGGATCCTCCGGCAGTATCTACAAACACGAAAATACAAAATAGGCATAGTTGTCTTGCTCTGGAGGCGGTCATATGCAAACGAACAGTGCCTAGGTGACGTCACCTCGTCCCTCTGATCCAAAATGAGCCGTTTTCTGACGGGGTTATTACATAAATGCTTTTTTTATTGATGATGAGGACATTTTAAGTTATGAAACTTGCTGGATGTATTAAGCATACAAAGACCTCTTCTATGTCAAAAGATCAAGAGAAATTTGGTTTCTCATGTCATGACCCCTTTAAAGGGTTAGTTCACCCAAAAATGAAAATTAGCTTGTGTTTTACTTACCCTCGAAGCATCCTAGGTGTATATGACTTTCTTCTTTCAGACGAATCCAGTCGGAGTTATATTAAAAATTGTCCTGGCTATTCCAAGCTCTATCATTGCAGTCAGTGGGTGTTGCAGTTGAACAGTCCACAAGTCGTCAAATAAAGCTCGCGCATTCATAATAAAATGTGCCACAGACGGGATGAATAAAGGCCCCCTGTAGCGAATCCATGTGTTTTGGATATTTTTCTTTAAAAAACAGAAAGTCATATACACCTCGGATGCCTCGGGGGTGAGTAAAACACAAGCTAGTTTTCATTTTTGGGTGAACTAACCCTTTAAATGCTTAGTTTTCTGATCAAAGCTCTGTAGTTTTTATTGTGGGGGCAAAACATATAATGCATTCCTCAACATTCCTCAAAAGCCTGATGGATTATATTCTCACACTGTAACACCATTTTTCTAGAAAATGGTGTGTGGATAATCAAGTAAACCGCTTCAGTCCAGTAAGTGTTCATCTTGAAATATTACTAACAATATATAAGTTATTCTAACATTTTACTATTCTTACATTTGACTAAAAATCAAGACTTAACAGCAAAAAGACACGTGTACCACGACCTGAAGGGGGACATTTTTAAAATGATACTAAAGGCCTTTTATTTTCTAAATCAGATGACAGGCTTGTAAAAGATTGTGTACAACCATTTTTTTCATCAATGTTTTGATCATGTTGATAATTTAGAGGCCTTATAAATTTGCATATCAAATATGATATAGTGGGCTTTATAGGGTTAATGAATAATAAGACAAACTTTATCTGTTTTCTTTGGCTATCTTAGGCATGATGAGTCTGAGAAGAGGCTGCCCAAGTCATGTTTGGTGCTGCTCTGTAAATATGATCCAGTGCTTCGCTGGAGTCGTGACTGCGACAACACACTGTACCAGGGCCTGGTGGAGATGCTCATCCCAGAAGTTCTGAGACCTATTCCCAGTAAGTTCTCTCAATACAGATTCACTTATTACTATGCAGCAGTATGTGCCAGAGCTGGTGTTGATCCATCAGGTGAGTCACATTTAGCCAAGAGTGGCCTATTTTTACTCACATTCACATTCTCCTTGCCAATTTGGACGTGGGTCAACATTCAGGCTGCTGGGGCACCAATTATGGGCGAATCGTCCATATATTTTGTTGAAATATCTTAATTGTTTCTCCAGGTGCCTTAACACAAGCCATCCGAAACTTTGCGAAAAGTCTTGAGAGCTGGTTGACTAACGCCATGATGAACATTCCTGAAGAGATGGTTCGTGTGAAGGTCAGTGATCGCAACAAATTATTAACGTTTAGTGACGAATAGTTCACCCAAAAATTGAAATTTGCTGAAAATGTACTCACCCTCAGGCCATCCAAGATGTAGATGAGTTTGTTTCTTCATCAGAACAGATTTGGAGAAATTTGGCATTACGTCACTTGCTCACCAATTGGTCCTTTGTAGTGAATGGGTGCCGTCAGAATGAGAGTCCAAACTAGGGATGTTTATTTTAACCGGTTAACCGACCGTAAGAATTTTGACCGATTAATACAATCAGTTTAGGCCTATTTATTCGTTATATATATATATATAAAATATACACAGCCTTGCTTTATTATGTTTTTCTCCGTTCGCAGAAGCGCTGCAGGTGCATGATGTGATGTGATGACTATGTGAATCCTCATGTTCTGTTGTTTGCTGCTTTTTGCGCATGTAGAATTAATCCCTGGGAAACGAATGTTATTATTTTAACGGGTCACAGACACTTATCCTTTCTAATTTAATCCAATTTTAATTTAATATAATCTTGTCGGTTAACGCTTTGTCGGTTAGGAAAAATAACCGAAATGAACATCCCTAGTCCAAACAGCTGATAAAAACATCACAATAATCCACAACACAACAGCTTCCACAGAAATATTAAGCAGCTCAGCTGTTTCTTGAGCAGCAAATCAATGTATTAGAGGAAAGATCATGTGACACTAAAGACTGAAGTAATGATTGCTGAAAATTTTTATATTTATATATTATTATAATATTTATATAAGAAAATCTTACTACCCTAAAATTTTGAATAGTAGTGTACACCTCGTTTGTTTTCATTCCATTTTTATTTATTTTTTTACATTTTTTTTACAATATATTTGCATTATATTAGCCACCTTTCACTCTGGTTTTCTGCATCAGTCATGGAAACATTTTTAACATTACTCAACCGCTACAGTCAATACCACAAAACTTCTGTTTTATGAATGACTAATGATAGTTAGTGCTGACAGAAAGCTAAAATAGTGTGCTTGTGACATACAGTCAGGCGTGCAGTACTAAACTAGGGGAGTTTAAGAGTGTTTGAAGACTTAAAAACTTTCCCTAATTAATTTCGTTTGGGAAAATGCAAGGGTCACATCATCTGCATTAAGAAAGTTCCTTTTTACTCTTTTAAATAATTTTTAATAGCAAAACAAAATCCCTAGTTAAATACATTTAAACATTAGATAATTACATCTTGGAATATTAAAGATTTAAATATTTCATCAGTTTCTAATTGCCTCCTTTCTCTGTGAATTGGTCTTTGTTTAGGTGACGTCTGCAAGTGCGTTTGCTCAGACCCTGCGCAGGTACACCTCTCTAAACCACCTGGCCCAGGCAGCTCGTGCTGTACTGCAAAACACGGCACAGATCAACCAGATGCTCAGCGACCTCAACAGAGTGGATTTTGCCAATGTGCAGGTGTGTGTGTGATTGGACAAATCCCTCACGTCCCAGTCAGATTTGAGACTGAACACTGTATTTACGAGGGCTGAACTAGAGCTTTCATCTGTCACCATCTGAGATGAACTCACTTTTTAGCATGCATGTAGGGGTTTGTGGTCTGTCTAACTGTCAGGGAAACGGAAACAGAAGTGAGTGTTTAGCATAACATGCTATTTGTTTCCTTGAAAGTCTTTTAAAAAGGGTTTACGCTGAGTATGTCAGTAGTCATTTAGTAGATGATAAAGGGATAGTCCACCCAAAAATGAAAATTCTTTCACCATTTACTCACCCTCATGTTGTTCAGACCTGTATATGGGGGTAATGTAAAAGTGGCTGTTCTACAAAAAATTGCTCATTATGGTATATTAATACCTCATAGATCTGAGCTTATGCACCTCAGTTTTTTGAGTGAACTTTGCCAGAGTTATCTACAAATAATGATTTTTTCACTCAGAAACTGAGGTGCATAAGCTCAGATCAGTGAGGCCTACGACCAATCATTTCCAAAAAGAAATACAAAACCTGTGCTAATTGAAAGAAAACAAGTTGACAAAAAGATTGAATCCAAGATTTGGTAATAATGTAGCACAAGCAATTTTTGAAAGGCTGTCGATATTTTGTTTAGTGTGGGTTTTTGAATCCCCATGTGCTTTCTCTTGTAGGAACAGGCCTCCTGGGTGTGCCGGTGTGAGGATCGGGTGGTGCAGCGGCTGGAGCAGGACTTCAAACTGACCCTCCAGCAGCAGAACTCTCTGGAGCAGTGGGCAGCCTGGCTGGATGGTGTGGTCTCGCAGGTCTTAAAGCCGTACCAGTCTAGCACTGCCTTTCCAAAAGCAGCTAAACTCTTCCTGCTGAAATGGAGTTTTTACAGGTGAGCCTCAAAAGGTTGTACTAACATTAGGTTTGTGGACATCACAGGGGATTTGTTCTTCGTGAAGGACAAGAACATGATGTGCCACACCAGTTCTGTTCTGAATCCTATTGAGCTTCTGCTATTCATCTACTATCAACAGTTGATTCCAGTAGAGTCTGATCTTAGCATGTTGCTAAGCTAACAACATGAGGCATAGCACAATATTGAGTGTTTAGTTAATTACAAATATAGATAGAAATGTGAGGTTGTAAATATATATTTTTAATGTTATTGAAAGAAGTGTCTTATGTTGACAAGGCTGCAGTTTAAAACTTTATTGTGTAATATTATTATAATCTAATTTAATACAGTTTAAAATGTAATTTATTCAAGAAACATTTCTTGTTCAAAACAGCTGTGCTGCTTAATATTGTTGTGGAAACCGTGATTTTTTTCCCCTAGATACTTTGATGAATAGAAATTTCAAAAGAACAGCATTTATTTGAAATAGAAAGTCTTTACTCTCCCTTTTTATCAACTAAAAAAAACATATATATATTTATTTATTTATTTAGTAATTTATCAGACGCTTTTATCCAAAGCGACTTACAAATGAGGACAACAGAAGCAATCAATTGTAGTATTAAAACAACTAAAAACAGACCCAAAACTAAAAGCTAAAACTTTATAAATACTACCTATACACATTTTAAAATAAAGAGATTAAATAAAAATGACAAATGCATACAACAAAATTTCAAAACTTAACATTTAAATGAAAAACAAAAAAATAAGCTAAAAACAATTCAAAATATTAAAGAACAAAAGGTATAAGAGTATAATAATGATTCTAACATAACACTAAGCCAAACACCAAAAAAACAACTGCATGTGTGTATGTACAACCATACACACATACATATCTACTGTATATGTAACGTTACAAATTTATTTATAATAAGTTCTATTTTAATAATTTTCATATAATTTTAAATGATTTAAAAGTGGATGGGTTATCTTTTTTTTTTTTATCATCATTTCTTTAGAAAAAGAAAAAGAAAGATTTTTGTGCCAAATAAAATATACGTCTACCTAATTTCCTCTGACTCTGTTGGCCATATTGAAAAAGTTGCAGTTTGTTTGTTCAGTTTGTTGCAGTTTATTTTGGGATTTTTATTGTATCAATAACAGATACATGCAATGCCCCCTTAGACTGATCTAAAACAATGAATCCTCTAAGGCAGCGTCATTTTGCTGTTTGTAACAGTCTTCACATTGCGTGCTGGGTTTTAGAACAGTTGTAATGACTGTTGGAGCCAGTAAGTGTAATGTCAAATATGTTTCCCTCTTTTACTCATCCTTTTATGCGTCTTACCCACCCCACTGCTCTCTTCGTTCTCACACTTCCTGTATCTTTTCTTTGTTCTCTCTTTAGCTCTATGGTGATCAGAGACCTGACTCTCCGCAGTGCTGCAAGCTTCGGCTCATTTCACCTAATCCGCCTGCTTTATGATGAGTACATGTACTATCTGATAGAGCACAGAGTTGCCCAGGCCAAGGGCGAAACTCCCATTGCTGTCATGGGAGAGGTACAAACACACACGCTCAAAGAAACACACTCCGACACCGAATTCTTTACCTAATCTCAGACACACTTCTCCTTTTAGTGAGTGAGACAAACAAAAGTGCTTCACTCCTCTCATAACAGGATATTAAACTGAGGAACTGTGAAAGACAGATTCTGACTGTAGTGGTATAAATGTCATAATTCTCTCTTTTGCTCTTTAAGTTTGCAAGTCTTGGTCGAAGTTTGAACCCACTTGATCCTGATAAAGGTAAGTTGTTTTACACACAAACACCAAACACACAATAAAGTCACAGACTTGTAATTGTTTCTTCTTCACTAACTAAACTCCGTCAACTTCCCAAGGCACCCTAGCAGCCACATAGGAATGCACTAAAAACAACCACATAGCAACAGACAAGCAACTAACCAGAATTTAACCAACCAATTAAAAAATAAAAATATAAAAATTACATTGAATTTATAATAATAATAACAATTACAGTATAATAATAATAATAATTTTAAATAATTTCAAAAGAAATAAAATTAGCAGATGGATTATCAATATTTTGAAAACAAAAGTAAAAATATAAAAACACATTGAATTTTTAATAATAAAATGTACAAGTATTTAAATGAACAAGTATTTAAAGTATGAAGTAATAATTATTTTCAGTAATTTTATTGTAATTACAAAATATCAGATGGATTATCAACATTTTGAAAGAAGATTAAAAAATATAAATATAAAAATACATTTAATTTATAATAAAATAATAAAATTCTATGTGTATATAAAATAAAGTGATTATTATTTACAGAAATGAATAATTAATGTAAAATTAAAATGTAATGTAATAATAAAAAAAATGTATTATCAACATTTAAAAAAATATATATTACAAATAAAAATATAAAAATACATTGATTTGGTAATAATAAAAATGTATATGTATTAAACATGAAGTAATTATTATTTTTTACTAATGTATAATGTACTTTAAACTTTTGTAATTTTAAAATAATTAAAAAATATCACATTGATTATAAATGTTTTTTCACTACTGAAAAATCTGTATATTTCTAACTGACAATCTCTATATGTCTTTGTGTCTCAGAAGAGGAAGAGGAGGAGGAAGAAGACAGCGACTATGAGTGTCAGGAGTTGTCTCTGCAGTCTGATGGGGGCGCTATTGGGGATGAATCTCTAGAACCGCCTGCTAAGCTGGCTCGAACCGACCAGAGGGTGCTGTTCACCACAGGAAGCATGGAGAACTAAGAACTTAAATACGCACACACACACATGCACCTACAAGCACACACTCCACATAATACTCGCCTATCATTCATGCACTTAAACCAACACATGCATCTAAAAAACAAATGCTGCAGCTTACATATTTACACAACATTTCAGATGTCCGTATGTACATTTCCATGCCTGTCAACGTCTCAAATACACATATACACAAGTGCTCACCGAACCACAGAGACACAAATAGCGCCACCCTCTCTCTCACACACTCATAACATGAACACGATCACCGCTAAAGGCATCATATCAAGATCTTAGACAGGGTGTAGAGGTCACTAAGAATAGCTCTCGGATCTAAACCTGATTCTATCTCTAATAGCTGTTAAGACGCAGAAACACAAAAGAAACCTGCTGCAACTGGATCCTAAGAGTCGTTCGCGATGGACTGAACTCTGATTGGCTACTGAAACCTGAATGAAACTGTCAGTCAAGCTTTTTTTTAACCTGAAATGGTTGTTAGTGAGAAAAGATGGACTGTAAGTGTGCGTGTTGTGTGTTGATGTATACTTTCTGCCTATCCGTGTGTTGTTCCTGTGATTGTGAGTGACCCGGGACCTTATCGTTTTTATCGGCTAGCGTGAACGCGTGTGTTTTTGTGCATGTGCGAATGACCGTCCGTGGTTCTCAAGAAGTGTTGATAGTTGTTTTCGGCAGTGGTACCTTTTTTAGTTCTTCATGCCTTCAGTGACTGCCATGTCATTAATTGTTTCAAGCATATTATAGCCCGGCTCTTTAAAAACTCAGTTTCCCATGAGTCTACTGGGTGTACATGATTCAGCTGGGTTGTGTATTTTTGATTTTTAGGGCTAGTCTATACATACCTCTGCAAATGACAGCAGTTTGCCAGAAATGAGAGGAGAGTTTTTTTTTCCTCCAGTATGTTTTTCCTCTCTCTCTTTTTTAAAAATGGTTTTCTAACATTTTTTGTCCTATTTTGTTGCACTTTTTTCCTCTTGCCAAACGTCGTCCTGAGCTTGGTACCAGACATTAAATGTTTCTGTCGTTGCATACTTTTTTCTATGGTCACAAAGTGACAATCTTGATGTGTACAGCGTTGTCTAACACTGTTTAGTGCATATTTGATGGCTTGCTGTGTATTTGAGATTTGGGTCAAGATATTTTACTAGAACCCTTCAGACAAACTTGACAACACTGCCCATAGTAGCTAGGAAATGTAAAAGTAGAGAGCGAAATGATCTTTCAGCCATTTCCTTCTCAAGACTCATTCGTTTAATTAGTTTCTTGTGTTGTGGCATATTTAATGATCAATTTGAGAGACCTACAGTACATTAAAACTCTATTTCTCATATCATTCAACATACACTCTAAAAAAAATGCTGGGTTAAAAAGGGACAAACCCAGCTATTGGGTTGTTTTGACCCAG
>NW_015627535.1:628919-631725 GCF_001515625.1 Sinocyclocheilus rhinocerous
CTGGGTCAAAACAACCCAATAGCTGGGTTTGTCCCTTTTTAACCCAGCGCTGGGTTATATTTAACCCAGCATTTTTTAGAGTGTATGTAAACTATGATTATTTCTGCTGTAGATGCTGACTGATCTCAAACCAGCATGATGCTTTTCTTTCCTTCTGATTCTCTTGACAGAACCACAGGAAACATATCAGAAGATCTGGAGATCCTCTCTGTATGACAGCCATTTTCATAACAAAATGAATTTCCCTTTTCACTTTTTTGAAGTTGTTTCCATTTCTTGGGGGGGGAACAAAAAAAAAAGAAAAAGTGTGGCAGTGTTTTGAGTAATCTGAACCATGAGAATGGTTGTGCCTTTGCAGTTATCAAATAAAATCCAGATGTTTTTAATTTAAAATATGAATAAATTAATAATTTCTAAAATTGTGAATTGTTTCAAATATGTAGGTGTATCCAGTTTAATTTTTTGTTTTTTGTCAACTACTCTTGAAACCTGTGGGGTTTCACACCTACGGTGTGATGAGTTGTCGCTGCAGTTTCTTAACCTCGGTGTGCGACATCCTGTCGAAAAACTGCAAACGTGACAAGGGGACATCGCATGTGGTAATGAGAGGGGGTTTATGCATTATGCATCGATATCGAGAAAAAGCAAGGCAAAGCCAGCCACCCTTGATGGTGGTAAAAAAAAAAAACGACAGAAAGAAAAGTGACTTCCTTACAGAAATGAATTAAATGTATGTTTATATATATATTTATGAATTATGTATTGCATATATACTACTACTACTACTACAAAAGTTTGGAGACAGGTTTGAAATAAGTCTCTTGTGCTCATTAAGGCTGCATTTATTTGATTAAAAATACAGTAAAACAGTAATATTAGGAAGTAGTATTACAATTTAAAATAACTTTTCTATTTGAATATATTTTAAAATGTAATTTATTAAGCTGTATGTTCAGCATCATTACTCCAGTCTTCAGTGTCACATGATCCTTCAGAAATAATTCTAATATGCTGATGTGGAGCTCAAGAAACATTATCTTATTAATATTCAATATTGAAAACCGTTGTGCTGCTTAATATATTTATGGATACATTTGTTTTTTTCAGGATTCATTGATGAGATCAAAGATCAAAAGAACAGCATTTATTTGCAAAACATATCTCGTCATCTTTATTTTTATAACACTTTATACAACAGAAATGGTTTCAAAGCAGCTTGATAGTATTAAACTGGAAAGTAACAAAGATGCAACTCAGTTGTTAACGAAAGCAATGTAAAGGGACTTGTTCCCTCTAGATACGTTTGTGGTTAGCACTGCAGGAATGTTTACAGTAGAGAGAAGTTCAGAGGGTCCAGTGGAAATTTTCAGTCAGACCACAAAGAGCTTGCTTTGAAAATCGGCAGTCTTCCAAATAGGTTCTCACTGGCATTAGTGGTTTCCTTTGCTGTTTGCTCGCTTGTAGATTTCCCAGGCCAGTCAACTTGAGTTTCTTAACAGTTGTTTGGAGGAAAGTGTTCTGTAATTTCTCCAAGAACTTAAAACTGAAAACATTGTGGTACATTTTTAATCCATACATGTTTAGCACAGGTTCCATGTGCCATCAATAGGGGGCAGAATAATATTGCTTTTTATTTTGTTTTCAATGTTGTTGGCACACACATCACTGAGTAGCAGAACATTATAATTAGACATCAGACACCACAGTGGGCTGGTAGTTTATCAAACCTGGTGTATTTTATTTGAATTGCACACTCATAAAAATAAAGGTTCTTTATTGGCATCAATAATTCAATGAAGAACCTTGAACTCTTTCATTGCACAAAACATTCTTTATAGTGGTGTAAAAAAAATTAAAATATTCTTCACACTAAAGTTCCTAAATGAAGCACTATGCACGTATAGGGCTGGGTAAAAAATATCGATATCTCGATTTTAATCGATTCTCATTTTTCCGAAACAATATCGATTCTTAAATCCCAAGAATCAATTAGTCTAGCCTGTTTTCAGTTAATGGACGGAACATTGAAGCGCACTTCCCATCCAATAAATCGCAATAAGCATTGTGCTTTAGTAATTTTAATATGAAACAAAGTCTCAGATGTTACAGCTTTGGAACAACTTGTGGGTGTGTAAACGATGACAAAATTTTCATTTTTAGGTGAACTATTCCTTTAAGTAAGACAGTCCGCCGTGAGCAACTGAAAGCTTCTCTAATGTTCTTTTGGCTTCACTTGGTGCAAAGTGCAACTTCTTTGCATGAGCTTGCGTTTCAGGTCTCCTGCATTCGAATGCATATGAATGCAAGTCCCTGGAATGAAAAGTTTAGTGTGGCCAGCCCTTAAGAGTGTACACCAAGTTTAAAGAAGTGCACAAATGAAGTATCATCTGGTTTGGCACCATCAAACAGCTCCAGTACTTGGCTGCAGCTGTTCGCACAGATGTTTAATAACATAACTGATTTCTATTCTTCAGGACTGGATGAAAGTGTTTGAACCTGAGAAACATGACACTGACCAACAGTCTCTGTCACAACAGCTGCAGATAGTAGATGTTAATCATCTTGAAGTGAGCAACAGACTGATCAGTACATCATGACAGCTTTTGAATCAGTGGCTTTAATTATAGATGTGCTTCAGGGTTATTATCATTATCTATCATTCACTTAGTTTAAGCTGAAGTACAAAAATAACTAAAACTTTAACTTAAATTAAAATGGAAACAAAACTATATATATATATATAGTTTTGTTTCCATTTTAATTTAAGTTAAAGTTTTAGTTATTTTTGTACTTCAGCTTAAACTAA